>NC_036255.1:5921329-5943488 GCF_002742605.1 Olea europaea var. sylvestris | reverse complement strand
GCAACTCACAATCCTAAAATTAAAATTTAACAGCAACCATAACAACCAATTAGAATAAGTTTCTAAAAATTAACGGAAGTCGTTGTTCGAAAATTAAAATCCAAGTTCACACTTCAGATAGCATTCATTTAAAGGTAATTGACACACTTCTACTTGAATTTGACAAGAAATTTCAAAGGCGAACTCATACCAAAATGTTGGACCAATCGAACAGAATAATAAAAGAAATAAAGAATAAATATGACCTTCATTATTTAGAGGGAAAAAAACTAAAAAGCCTAAATGAGAACGGATCATAGTTTTTCATATGATAAATTTAACAACATTAAAGAACAAGATTATTAAAATCTTAAGTTTCTGGAGGAAAAAAATAGTTGCAAAGTGAAAAACATTAAACAGCAAATGAATTTGGTGATTTCTCCAATAGTTGAAAGGTGTAGCATGGCTGTGGAAACATAAACAAACAGATATATCATTCTTGGTTTCTGTATAATTTTGCAAAGGAATTGTCTTTGAAATTAGTTTGAGTTTCCTATTATGTAGTCCTGAATAACACATACGGAATCGGGAATTCTGACTTTCGAGGCAAGAGAACAAGAAACGCATCTAAATTCAAAGTCTAATGATTGATTATTTATTCCTCCACAAAATTTTGAGAAACAAAGGCCAATTATCTATTCCAAGGTTTTATTTAGTACTGATGTTCATCTAATCACCATCATACTAAGAATTAATTCAGAAACCACAACTAAGAATCAATTAAACCACCAAAAAGGAAAATCCCATAATTCCTATGCATAGAATGTCAAAAACCACAAACCCGACAACACAAATCTGATTAACGTAGGTAGGGGCAGTTGGATGGCTCTGGGCAGTCGACGGGCAGTGCTAGGAGAAGTAAGAAGATCGTCTTTTGTCCTTGTAACATCGTTTGGCGGTTTGGGTTGTTCGATAATTTGGATTTTGATTTGTTGGAGACTAGGAGCTAAACGATAGCGGATATTGGATACCAATGCCAAGAAATATGTTATTCCATTTTTAAGGGGGGAAAAAAGGAATTCAGAGGCCCCTTAAATTATTGGGCCTGAGGCATGGGCCTCATATGCCTCATAACAGGACCAGGCCTGTGACAGACCATTTTTCGAAAGGCATTTTGCTCGATTTAGATCCCTTATTGCAATGGCTTATAGCAGTCACAAAAACTCAAATTTCTTGTAGTGTTGTGTGGATAATTGGAGATCGACTGCTCGTTATTGTGTACTTCTAGGGGAAAATCTTTTTAAATGGTTTTTCAGAAAAATAAAGGTAATTGTCATATCTAGTATTGAATTTGAATCTGAATATCAGAAACTAACACGCAACTGCTAACATTTTATGGCTTCAAAGCCTTTTTCATGAGTTGTGTTATTGTTCACTCTTGTACTATATTGTACATATAAACGTAGGAGTGGACACTTTTTCCCAAAATCAATGGAATCGGACCGGAACCGTTTAGAATTCGACAGTTCAGTTTTTTGATCTTCTAAAAAATAGTTTGATTTTGGGACAAATTTTTAAGAACCAAACTTTTTTTCTTTTTTTTTTTTTTTTTTTTTTTATATCAAGGTGTCCGCCTTCGACGACTATTCCTTGGGTCTGTGATCTGGCCCCTCTTCACACAGACCAATTAAATCGCGGGATGTGCCCCCTATTAACTAGGGTCCGAGCGCCTCTCCAACTGAACTGCTAAAGTGCCTAGTGAGCCAACCCACATTGTGCCTTGCCTTCTAAGACATTCCTGTATTCCAGAATAAATCTTGCCTTCCAGTATATGCTTTGCCTTCCAAGAGCCCCACGAATCGAACCCATGACCTCTGAACTGTCAGTCTTGAAAGAACCCTTCCTTTGCCAGTGGAGAAGTGCCCCGGGGGACTTCATTATTCCTCTTTTACTAGAGTGTGAGGTAATACTATTTGATCTTTTCACTGACTTAGCTACCATATTTAATTCACATGGATGGGATCCCTATTCCAAAATTTGTTATCTCCACCTAGCCTCGTAGTTGAGGAATTACTAAAGATTAATCATGATGTAATCTCTACTTTTATTCAGATCTCGAGGGTCATTCATCCTTTATTCCCATGTTTGACCATCGAGACTATTCCATTTATTTCCCTCATCACATCGACCCCGTTTAACAGCTCTTTAAAAGGGGGTCAGGGTGTGATCCCTATTAGATCCTTTTAGATTAACTGTCAAATTTTGTTGTGCATTATGTGCACAAATCTGTGGGCAATTTCACATGCATCTTCCCTAACACTTTATATAGCCAGATTTTTATATCAACTTTTCCATGGGGATTCCGTATACCTTCCTTCTTTCATTTGCCACCATATGTTGCGCATCTTTTACATTACTAGTAAAAAGATAGGTCTCCCATATGCTTGTCTAATTAGGCGCTTGGTGCCGGAGCTTGGAGGTTTTTCCCTGACGGGGCTATAGAGAGTATATCAGTTTATTAGCCATACCACCATTTCGTAGAGTAGGTCTTCTATTTCATCATCGTCAGCTCTTTATGTATCATCTAATCCAACTATACCATTTGATTTAATAGGTGACCTACTTTATGTTCTACATACATACGGTACTGATATTTTACCTACCTTAGGTATTGATATTCCATCTTCGTCTATCTCTAATTCCTCTGTCCTCTACTGATCCCATTCATCCATCTACGTCTGTTTCCATTTACCCTTCAATGGCTCTCATGGGTTAGATGTTAATGATGATTGAATAGTAGTCCCGAATGTTAGCCGAGATTACTTTGCTGCGATCCACATCTGAGTGCTATACAGTTGAGTTTGCTATACTTCAGGTAGATGTTTTCTCACTTTAGAGATCAGTTAGGTGGATTCAAGAGCATAGGGACGATGATGTTGAGACCAATGATGAGGGGGCTGATTAGTTGGTAGGTATTCCTTTGTCATTAATAACATAAATGGAAGTATGTATTTTGTCATTTTTAGATGATGTATTTTGGAAGTTGTATTTTGAGATGTATTTAAGGTATATAGTACATTCTGGGTTGTATCTATTTGACATTCTAAAATGTATTTGATCTGCTTAGCTAGATTAAGTTTTGATATTTTGTGATATCAATGTTCTTTTGGCGTTTTTTATTAACATCAGTATACGTATTAATTTAGCTACCATGATTATATCTTATTGATTATATATTTCAGCTGTTATGTTTATTTTCTTAACTGTTTAACGTACTTTTATACTTGATATTTGAGTTGTTAATTTCAGGAAATAGGTTAGACAAAGAAAGCAAGTTGGAGTTGAGTCAGCTGGGTTCTGGGTAGATAAGTTTTGTTTCATTGACTTGTAATATTTAGTTTTATCACATAATGTCAAAGGGAGGTTTTGTTAGATTTTATTGTAATTGGGAAGTCTTTAGACAATTAAAATTATAAAAGAGCTATAAAAGTTAAAGAATCAATTTGGAGATTGTATAGGTCAATTAGAGTCCTTGGATTTGAGTATGAAATAAGGAGGCAAAGTAGCTAAAATTATAATAACTTGCCGCCAAGCTGATGCTCGAAAACAAACAGTAAAGCTAACATCCTCGGGTTGCTTGAATGGAGCACTTGGCCCTCACTGGCACCCACATGACGCTCGAGCAACAATAGTTCATGATTTTAAAGAGTTATATCTATCCTATACTATTCCAAAACCTCTAAACTATAAATACCTAAGCCCTGGTTCATGTAAAAGGTGGGTTGAATCACACTTTACAAGACAACACATTTTGAAGATCAAACATTAATTTTCAATTTTCTCTTGATTCAACCACACATTGAAAAAGATCAAATCTATATTATCAAAACACCAAAACTACCTACTTTCTAAATATTTGTCAAAGTACTGAAGATCCCAGAAGGTGACTGAAGTTACAATAGGATGATGGTAAGAAGTTCACGGTGATCCATAGAAGATAAACGATTTTAGATGTCAAAAGCTGATGTATGAGCATGCAAATTGAGGATTGCCTTGGTGATTACAAATAGAATGCTAGAGAGTATTAGGAATTAATCGAATATAGATCGTACTGTAAGTTAATTCGTTTTTAGTGAATTTAATTGACAGTGTGCCACGAGTTTTTTGATCCCCACAAGGGATTTTTCTCAATTATCAATTTCTTAGTGTTATTTATTTACTGCAAATTAAAAACTCTAGGAATTCGATATCTAGGTTAGATTCGCATGTGTATTCATCTTGATTATATATTTATA
Organism: Olea europaea var. sylvestris; assembly: GCF_002742605.1. Classification (NCBI taxonomy): domain Eukaryota; kingdom Viridiplantae; phylum Streptophyta; class Magnoliopsida; order Lamiales; family Oleaceae; genus Olea; species Olea europaea. Next base: position 5,939,214 of record NC_036255.1, on the reverse strand, counting down.
GTGATTTGTTGCTTTAAATATTGGTAAATTTAAGTTCCGTGTAAAACACGTGTTCATCCTCCTTTTAAGTGTTAGGTAGGTATTTTGCAAGTCTTAAACCACAACCCCTACACTCAAGTTGTCGTTACGGCGTTGCCCCCCGGGGCACATCCCAACTGGTAAAGGACGAAATTCTTCGAGACAGGCAGTTCAGAGGTCGTGGGTTCGATTCATGGGGCTCTTAGAAGGCTAGTCTTTCTCCTGGAAGGCAGGATATTCCCTGGAAGGCAAGAGTTTCTTGGAAGGCAAGGCGTATACATGAGTTTGGTTCGCTCGGCACTTTAACAGTTCAGTTGAGGGGGCTCTTGGACCCTGATCATTTTGGGACATAATCTGCGATTTATCTGGTCTGCGTGAAGAGGGCTGGATCGTAGACCTCAAGATTAGCCGCTGTAAGGTGACCACCTGGGTATAAAAAAAAAAAAAAAAAATGAGTTGTCGTTACGGCGTTACCACATCCCCAACTATTGCAACTAAACTGGGGTTCAACGAGAATATTTCCTAAAATCTGCCACCAAAATGGAGCCACATTCCGGCAGCCTCCGGCCACCGGATATTGATACCAATAGAAAGCCCTTAACCTCATCTTCATGTACCACCCAACAGCTTCCCAATATACCACGGAATCGGCCAGAATCACGTTGCAAAATAAGCAGCCGGAAAATCTGCAAACTCCCGGAACCACCTTCTCCGGCGAACCACTTGATCGCGGAGCACTACTGGTTGAGTCCCCACACCTAGACGACTCCAATCATGCCATCAATTCATCCCAAACAACAACCCAAAAACCTGAATTAATTCCAAAACATATTCCAGTCGTGAACGCAAAACAGCAAGGTCTGAACTTTACAGATTCTAGCTCCGTCCGGCCAACCCATGGTCGCGGATCACATGGGCTAGACTCATCTTCCAATGGCACACCATGCCCCACCGTGGGTCACAGCCAATTTCCCAGAACTCAATGAATTCGTTGGGACAACTAGGGCTTTATGCGAAAAATTCGGTACAAACGAATTTGATGAATCTACGTTCCTCCAATTGTTCAATTCACGTAACAAAACATCAATTGATGTTGAAAAAAGTATGGGTCATCAACTAATTGAGCCAATTAACACTTCAATTTCCGGATCCAGCGTTGTGAAGGTTTATGTGATCTAATTTCTGATTTTTCTGAAGGCATTGCACTGAATTCGAACAACATTACTGCAATTGAGGGTCCTAAGATCATGGGTAACTAGCCAATTGATAGAAATGAAGACCAATTGAATCCCAATTTAACAGACAAGTTGCAATCGTTGAGCCCCCCTTCAAATCCAAATTTCGATTATGTGGCTTCTAATCAGGATAACGCAACACCACCAGTCAGTACCACTCAAGCCATTCCACCTTTGGTACTGGAGCCTCAAGTCAACATCTTAGCAAATCTCACTACGAACTTTAAGTCTTCTCCACGGATCAAACTACAAACAACTTTGCAACTTCTTTGAATACAAATGCTCATCAGAATCATACCCAACAGGTTCGAAATGTTGCGATTAAACTTGGCCCGGCACTGGGCACTGTTCCATGCGCTGCCTCACACGCCGCTGGTCCTCCGGTGCGTGGACCTCAAACGCGGTCTCCTTAGGGCAATTTCACAACTCCGAACTCCTTTAGACCACTTGTTGCCTCCACTGGTACTCAGGGTACTACTCAGGCTCCACAGTACTATGCTGCAGCAGTCAACAACCGACGAAACATTACTCAGACTGAAAGTAGTAAAAAATATCCTTTGCTAATGTACTTGGTGCTCTACAGGAATCTAGAGATCACAGTTTGGTTTTTAAGGAACCATACATTCATCATGGTGAGCCCGCTATCTTCTTTGACGAATCTGATGAACAATTTCTGGCGGAGGCCTACATATTTACACTTGTAGATAAATTTATGCATCATAAACCTTCTATGACCAAGGTACGTGAAAATTTTATGCGCTTTGGTTTTATTGGTGATTATGAGATTGGTTTTATTGATGATGCGCACATTATCATTTATATAGCACATGAGGATGATTACTCACGATTATTCCTCAAACCCACTTGTTATATTGATGGTTGTCCTATGAGGGCCTTCAAGTGGACTCCCAGTTTTAGTCCACAGCATAAGGTTCCTATTGCTCCAATTTGGGTCTCATTTCTTTTACTTTCTATTCATTTCCGGGCTTAGAGTGCAGTGTTTGCCATAACTAATGTTATTGGGCTCCTACTTCGTATTGAAAAAGCCACTTCTGATCTACGACGACCTAGTGAAGCACAGGTATGTATTGAAGTAGACCTAGAATGCAAACTCCTTGATAGAGTGTGGATAGAGAGGGATAAGAGGGGGAGGATATTGCCAGCCTGTGGTTTATGATAAGGTGCCAAACTTCTACTTTCAATGTAGACACTTTGGTCACTTGGACGAGAATTACTCTCAAGGTTCACATCCTGCATCGCCTTTTACTGCTCTAGTTGTTGTTGATCCTACTTCTAGGCCTACTTCGGCTAAAGATGACGGCAATGAAAAGGTGAATGTGATTGAACCTTGATAAAGATGGACACTAGTTAAGAGAAATCAAAAGGGACAGGATAGTATGTCAGGTGTGCTTACTCAGTCTACTACTCATCCTTCTATACAAAGTGTTCATTCTATTGTCCCTAGTATATCCATCACTATAGCTACTTCATCACAGACAGTAACTCCACTTATGGCTCCTACTCTTTATATTGCTCACCGAGTATTAGCATTATTGTCACATAGATTTTTACTACTTCTCCATCTGAACATACCTCAGTTGCCCTCACTACAGTTACTATTCAGAGACAAAGAGTTGTCATAGCAGCTATTTCTCCAGTTATTTAGTCTTCGGTCCCCATCACTAATAACCCTATGAGTGTTAGTTTTACATACTTTGATCCTCTCCTAGTGGATGTTAGAAAAGCCACAGGGTTCTATTGGTCCATATGTTCTTGTTAACTCTATACACTGTTAGGAAAACATATGGATGTCTTTTACTACAGATCAATCATATTCAGAAGGTTTATCTCATATTGAAGTTCATCAACAAGGTCCATCTCGTAGATCATTTTCCGATGACTTGGTATGTATAATTCATAGGACAGAGGAAGATGGCTTTGTCCCAGTTGGTCAAAAGAGAAATTCAAAAATCAGTGACACCTCACTTCCTAAGATGGTGATTAGGAGTCGGTCACAGGATCCCTCTTCACGCACTTCTCGATAAGTGTCATCATTTGGAATGTGAGAGGTGTAGTTAGTATAACTACACATAGATGCATGAAGAAACTTTTTTAGCTTTATCAGGTCTATATTTTGATCATCTTAGAGCCTATACTTTTGGAGAAGAATTTTGATTTTGTTCGTCGCTACTTGTACTTCGACTCCTGGGCACATAATGAATCGAATACGATTTGGATGTTCTAGAATGTGAGTACTAGCATTACTATTATTGATGATCAGATACAGTTCCTGCATGTTAGAGTTGTGGACCCCAGATTAGCATGACCTATTTATTTAACACCAGTATATATAGCTTGTGAGGTCTCAGTTAGGAGAGATTTGTGGGCGGGTTTTCACCAGATTTCTCTCCATGGTTGATCCTTGGCTCATTGGAGAGCTTTAATATTATTACTCATGAGGGTGAGCGCACTAGTTATCGTAGACGAGATCGTGGCTCTAGCGACTTCTTTGATATGATGATGGATTGTGGCTTAGAGGATGACGGTTTTACTGGGTCCCAGTTCACTTGGACAAATGGTAGAGTCAGTAGGAGATTGGATAGAGTCTTGATAAACACTATCGCGGTTGAATTTTGCAAATAGCCTACTGTGACACATCTCAATCGCACTTCATCTGATCATTCACCGCTTATGAAGATTTGGGTCGAAGACCTTTTCGGTTCCAAAATGTTTGGACTAAGCATCATGATTTCTCAGCCTTAGTATCTCAGAAGTGGTCACTCCCTACTCAACTTACAAGGATTGCTGTCTTCTAAGAGAAGTTGTCCAAGTTGAAACAAGGCTTCGATTGTGGAATCAACGAGTATTCGATGCTGTGTTTCAGTGGGTAAGGGATGCTGAAAAGAGGGTCGATCAAGCAGAGATTGAATTTGAGAGGGACCCTACACCGGAGCATCGCGATTTACTACATCATGCACAGGTTGATTTGAACAGGACCTTAGCTGTTGAGGAGAGTTTTTGGAAACAAAAGGCTAGATCTCGCTAGGTGTGTGAGGGGGACCACAACACCTGATATTTTCATGCGATGTACAGGGACGACGTCTTAGATCTCAGATCAAGACTATCATGACTCTTGAAGGGAAAAATGTTTCTACTCCAACAGACATACAAAACTCGACCATTCATTTTTTCCAAGATTTATTATCTGCTTCTTCATAGTCAGTGGAGTCCATCCGTCCTGATATCATACCTAGGATACTGACCGAGGCAAATAATATAGCACTGAACAATCTTCATCTTATTGATGAGGTATGGGAGGCGATTTTTAGCATTGATGCTAATAGTGTCGTGGGCCCAGATGGATTTTCAGCTTTGTTCTACCAACACTGTTGGGATATTATACATGATGATGTGTATAGTGCAATTATTGATTTCTTTGAGGGTGGCCATTTATTATAGGGTTTTGCCGCTATGTCTATTGTGTTGCTCCCGAAGATGAATAATGCTTCTAGATGAACGGATTACCGACCTATCAGTCTATGCACAGTGTTCAACAAGCTTATCAAAAAGGTTTTGAACTCCAGATTAAGCTCATTAGTAGAGTGGTTTTGTCCCCGATCGTCTTATTAGGGACAATATTTTATTGAATCAAAAGCTTCTACATACATTGGATAATAAAGTTCGAGGAGGAAATACTATGCTAAAGCTTGATATGGCTAAAGTATATGATCGTATGGACTGGGGATTCATTTATTCTATTTGAGAGGCGTTTGGATTTGATCAGTCTTATTAGGGACAATATTTTATTGACTCAGAAGCTTCTACATACATTGGATAATAAAGTTCGAGGAGGAAATACTATGCTAAAGCTTGATATGGCTAAAGTATATGATCGTATGGACTGGGGATTCATTTATTCTATTTGAGAGGCATTTGGATTTGATCAGTTGTAGATTGATAGGATCAGACGATGTATTTCAGAGTGTCGATTTTCGGTACTTCTGAATGGGCGACCTTATGGTTTCATCACGTGTTCTTAGACAGGGAAACCCTATCTCCCCCTCCTAATTTATTATTGCTGCAGATTACTTCTCTTGACTGCTTATTCAAAAGTTTCATGTATACCCTAGTATACATTATCGGCATGGATGTATTAATCTTGTCTCTCATCTCGCCTTTGTTGACGATATAATTATATTTGCTAATGGTCAGAAGAAGTCTATTAGAAAGGTCATCAAATGCTTGGAAAACTATGAACAGGTCTCTGGCCAATTGGTGAATAAAGAGAAGAGTGGACTTATACTGCCTAGGCGGGCATCGGATATTCAGATTTGGAGGTTAGTGATTTTGACTGGATTTTCTCATCAACGACTGTCATTTACATACTTAGGAGTGCCGATGTGTAAGGGGGCTAAGAGGAGTATTCTATTTGACGACCTCATTATGAAAATCAGGAATAGGATTAATGGGCCAGAGACTTCTTTCCCCTGGTGGTAGAATCACTTTACTAAGATCAGTTCTCTTCTCCATTCCAATATATATTTTTTCAAATTCTACGACCTCTTAAGGTTGAACTGAAAAAGCTAGAGAGTATTTTGGTGAGATTCATATGGGATTCTAAAGATCATACATGGAGATTGCATTGGCAGAAGTGGAAGGAGCTTTGCTATCCTACTGACGAGGGTGGATTGGGCTTCAGAAGCTTGCAGGATATAGTTGACACATTCTCCATGAAGTTATGGTTGTTATTTAGATCCCAGAAATCTCTTTGGGCTCAATTTTTATTGGGCAAGTACTATAAAGGGACACATCCATCACTTGCAGCTATCCCTAATTCAACCTCGCCTATATAGAAGAGATTGAAGAGTTTTGGACAATGTGCGGAACCATACATTGTGTGGCAACTTGGGGCAGGTCAGATTTTCTTTTGGCATGATTGTTGGATAGGAGATAGTTCTTTAGCATCTATTCTCCCACACGGGCAACACACATTTGAAAGGATGCAAGATTTTTTCGAAGAGATTGGATGGAACTTTGGATGATGAATACAAGCTCTGTTACCAGTTTTGGCAGAATGGATTCCGGATATGCTATTATCTATCGACGTCCTAGATCGTATTTTTTGGAGTGCTACATCAGATGGTAGATTTACCATTAAGTCAGCATGGCAGTTGATTCGTTCTAGCAAACCATCTCAGGATTCATTTCGTCTCCTTTGGAACCCTACCATACTTACCAAACTCTCATTCTTCTGCTGGAAATTGTGGCAGCATTTGATTCCAGTGGATACTTTCAGAGGAGGGTTGGCACTCAGTTGGCTTCTCGGTGTCAGTGTTGTTCTGAGATTGAGACAATTACCCATATTTTTACTGGTAGCAGTATATTAGATCAGGTTTGGTAGCACATTGAGCGCTTATTTTAGATTACTATGATTGCAGGCGAGAGCGTCAAACAAAGATTTTTGCGATGGCGTTACTCTGGACAGCTTACTTGGAGTGGACACATTCGTATTATTATCCCTCTACTAATTTTCTGGTTTTTATGGATTGAGAGAAATGACGCAAAGCATAGGGGTATCTACATGAGATCAAGACGAATCATTTGGAAGGTATATCGTATAGTCTTATTCCTTTTCAATAGAGGATTATTTCGATCACTATACTGGCGTAATGACATGCAACTAGCTCCTCTCTCTGGGATTACTATGACCATACCTTCATCTCCTCCCCCATTATAGTTTGGTGGCACACTCTATTAGTCGGATCTGTCAAAATCAATACTGATGGATGTGTCAAGGATGACTTTACGAGGGGGAGGCATCATCAGGGATCACACAGAAAATGCATAAGGGCATTCTCAACATCATATGGACAGTGTAAAATATTAGAAGTAGAGCTTAGGGCTATTCTTGATGGGATACTACTGGCTAGAGGTCTTGGATTTCCAACCATTCACTGCATCACAAAGGTAGAGGACCATGGGCTATTCAAGGCATACTCAGAAAGATTACAGACATCATCTCATTCGATAAAGACAGAGTTACACATATCTACAGAGAGGAAAACCAGGTTACAAACGCCCTTGCCGCAACAAGTTGGGATCACTGGCGATATCAAATGTATGGACCAGTTGACCTACCATGTCATATTGGAGCACTCGCGCAAATTGATAGACATTGGCTGCCCAATTTCAGAATATGAATTGTAATTCTATTTTAATTTTTAGTTTTAGTTGTTTTTGCTTTGTCATTAATTGCATCAAATCTTATTGTAAGGGAGTAGTACTTCTGATTTTACTGCTTAACACATTTTCTTAAACATTTTCAATTATTGTAAGGGAAGTAGTCTTCCTAATTTACTGCTTTCATTTTTCCACATATAACAACAGTATTCCTCCACCATAAGTGAGGGCAAATTAATTCAATTTCGGAGGTATCCCCCTCCTTTAACCCAAAAAAAAAAAAAAAAAAAAAACTGCACTCAAGTTTGACGACTAGAAAGTTCTTTTGCCACTGGGGATCGTTATATCGATATCTTGAGGTTGAATTTCCACTTAAATTGGATCATGATTACTAAAATTGTTTCTTCAACTAATTTATGACTTCTTTGAGGTGAGACATTACATGGAAATTCTATCCTATGTAAGTCCACATAAATAAAAGGCTAACAATTTTAAGAAAATAAATTAAAAATATGCCTCATTTTTCCTTAAATATTTGTTCGGAAGCTCGGCTTTACTTGTTAAGAATCAGGTACGATTAATAGAAATGATGAAAACCTTCCTTGAACTTGATAGCTATTTAGTTTTTCATTATCAAATCAAATAGTTTCATATCATAATAAAGCTAACAACGTCCTCAGTGAGTTCTACTTTTTGTGTATATGTTTAGTGTATTGTATTTGTAATGAGCGAAACCTTCACAATGGAATCAAGTTACATAATTTGTTCTATAAAATTGGAATCAAGTTACTTAATTTGAAATTATTTTTTAAGTTTTGAAAATAATAGTCTTTTACATAGTTTTAAATTAATTAATACCATGCCCATCACTCGTATATATATGTGTGTCTATGAGTGTGCTAGTGCACGAGCTAGATTAACAAGGTAGAAATAACGTGATAGGTGTAAATTCTACACCTTTTGAGTCATCAAAAGTCGATATTTGAGAGTAAAATTGAATGGATTGCTATTTTATTTGTTTAAATATTAATTGTTGTAATATATATTCAAATTTGGGTAGGTTTTGATCAAAAGAAGTGCTAACTTGCCAAAAATAAGGATGAAAAATGCAGAAATTCAAATTTTAGCGACTAAATTATAAATATTCATGAATTAGTTTAGACCAAGAAATGATCACTTAAGATTAGGCAGAGTCAATTGGATAAGATAAAAAAAGGATTGGTGGAAACCGTATGGGGAAAAAAAAAAGACTCAAGATGTACAAAATATAATAGTAGGGACCAAAATGAACATACGTCAAAATATGTGCTCGATGACCGTAAAGAGGGCCTTCGAGCCCATTTTCCGGAATTTAATCACTGGATGACAGCTTAGAGGGCACTATTCCTTATATTACCAACTTTTTGATACGAATTAAGACCTAAATCTTCTTCTATAAATACATAACTCTCTCCAACATCGAAATATATCTCTCATATCATAAAATAAACTAAGTGGCTGTCTGGAAGCAATTTCGTGTAGATTTTTATTTCTTTTTCAAATTTGGACACAAAGGTAGGTCCCATATGTGCAGTTATTATTGACTTAGCAATGATTCAAAGACAGAAATGCCCCTATTTGTAGAATAAGGAATTAAATCTGAAACATTGCTCATTTTCATGGAATTTAATCAATAATGCTACTCCTTCACAGCAAACCACTGATTAACAGCATCAATTTGATTAACATCTTGTACCAAAATCTTTCCCTGACGAGAGCTAATTCTTACAATAAAGAATAATGCTACTCGAAGTCGCTCACTACGATAGTCACCTTATGTGGCATACACATGGTTGGTGATTATTTAATGCATCAGTCAATACAAAAATTATCACATTAATATATCAAATAACTACTTGTCATTTGTATGCCACTTAAAATCACAACCGTAATGAGGGACCCTATAAAATCAAGAGACAAGATACAAGAATTCATTCCATTGAAGATCCAACATTGATTTTTGAGTAAAAATAAGGAAGGCACAACTATAGATTAATCAAGAAACCAAAGAAGAGATTCGAGAACTTCAAGATTTCTTCTCTTTTTCTTCATTCATGAAAAATCCGGGTGATTGTTGGAAATTTGGAATAATTAGTTGGTTTGACCAACTTTTGACCAATTATTTAAGTGGGTCCCATTAGTTGGATAAATGATTTATTTGACCAAGTGCATTCTACTCCATGAGTATAATTGATATATGTATTTATTTCTCAAAACTAATTAAGGGTGAATGAGAAATTGAAGTCAAAAGATGATCCCTTGAAGTTGAAATAAATTGGGAATAAAAATTGATGAAAAATTGAAAAGTGTCAATCCTACATAAGAAAATTACAAAAATAGAAACCACTTTATATAACTCAAGTTAAGGACTTGGGTTTGGGCTTCAAGGGGTACCACTAGTTTTTAGAGGGGAGAGGATCTACATTCTAGTATATTCAAGTAAAGCCCACACGCGCACGGCCGTCGCCGTCCATCCGTCCGACCGGTCGGCACGCGTGGTCGTGGGCTTGGCCCAGTTAGTATATATATTTGTTGGTAAAATAATATTTTAAATTATATTATTTTATTAATTAAATAATATATTTTTATTATATTATTTATTTTTTCTTTCCCGAATTTTCTGTGCGAGACACATGGATTCTTCTAGAAATTAGCGGTTGGTGACAGTTTTAACTGTCTGTCCAAATGGGTTATGTCTGTTCCAAGACACAACCTTTGGGCTCTTGTGTCTTTTAGGTACAACCTTTCAACTTCTATAAATAGACTCCAGAGACCCGGTTTTTATTCACTCCAAAAATTTATTCTACTTCCCTTCCCTTGCAATATTGTCTTTCTGTCATACAGTTTCCATATATTTGCATTTCAGTCCCAAATATTATTTTTCGTGCATTTTAGTCCTCCGATTCTCGAGAGATCAAATATTAGTAGGTTCGTTGGATCTTGTAATTTGGAGTGCTACTATTACAACTCTAGGTCGTTGTATCTTGAGATACAAGTGCCAGAGATCGTCAGCACCAGTGCGGGGCATTTTCGTTTTAAGGAGAAATAGTCGAACTCTTGCCTCGACCATTATTCATTTTGATTTATTACACTAATTTTGTAAGTCGAAATTCTATCCGAATATTTATTCGCTATTTATTTTTGTAAATTACCGCACGACATACTCGAAGATTTTCTACATGCTCTACTTAACAATATGATGTCTTGTAACTTAGTAATGTAAAGCTAGATCTTTAGTTGCTAAGACTTAGTTGAATTCTTGTTTTAAATTTTTTGTATAATTTCAATATTTTGATGCTTAATACGTGTTTACTCTTGGATAAGGCACATTATAAAAAATGTTGTGAGTTCCGATAGAAGACACAGATATACCTTTTACCTTGCATAATTTCAATAGATGTTCTAAGATTTTAATACTTGTTTTCATGTTTACATCTTTCATAGAGATAAAGAAAGGTCACATGAGAGGACAAGTTTAATTCTCCTTGAGCGAGACTACTAAATAATTTGGGAATATTAATCAACAAAAAAGAATAGATATTATTGTGATATTGAATTGCATTTAATTGAATTAAAAGTGCATATTTAAGCTAATCTTCAAAATTTTTATAAATTGCTCATTAGAATAACTAATTTAGTTAAGTAATTAGTATAAATTCTTCATACAAACACGAATATTCGGTTATAGTTACATTAATTCATTCTAAATCAAATACATAATTTTCGTGGGATGATACTCTACTTTTCATTATATTATTTATATATGATTCGTATGATCATAACCCGGGGTTAAATTTCCCTTTAGTGTCGTAGTTCCCCCCTCAATTTATACGCCTCAACTTACCAAATTATATATTCTAATTAATAATTAATTTTTATAAAGAATTCTAAGTAATTTGAAAAACAAGATATAGGTCAAACCATTTAATGGATATCCAGTGGCTATCAAGCTTCTTTGACTTGGATAATTGCACATGAACAATATTTCTTACACCTTAAACTTAAATGCTGCAATTATTAGTGCAAGTACTTGCATAAGGGATTGTAATTGTTAAATCCACATTGAAGGAATCAATGAGACAACATTGTGTAAAATATAATCAAAAGTTCCTCCATGCCTAGTTGAAAGCAAACTAATTATAGATTTATGAGTAGTTTGTAAAGAAAATAATTTCTAGTATCTTTTTGTTAGAGTTTACCCATAAAAATTAAGTATCCGAGGCAATTAAACGCAGCATTTTCTGTTAGTTTCAGCGGCAAATTTCTGCAAACCCTCAAAGTCTTTACTATGTCCGTACAATCAATTGATGTTATCGAGTCTTGCATGAGTGATATCTCCTTTGTCCTCCATCTTCTAAATAAATAAAATTCTTGGTTAAGCAAGAAAACCCTAACCCATTTTCATTTTAGACCGAATATAAGTACTAATTATTTGATTAGGCCCCAAAAAATGATTTTAATAGAATCGTTAACAGAAATAATTAAACGATCGTCCTGATACATTTTAGTAGTCAACCGTTTCACAACAACATCAATGTGTACAAATTATTCGTTCAAATTGTATGATCACAGAAACTTGTGCAAGAAGTTCTCAAATTGATGAAAAGCTGATTTTTAGTAGTGCAAATCTATAAGTACTTCGAGTTATATATAACTACAGCATATTTATTCTAGTACTTCTGATTTATGAATGGGGGTTTACTAGTTTTGCACCCAAAGATTACTGATACCTCATTGTCATGGACTTAAAGTTTTTGTCAATTACATCAAGCACCGCGTGGCCATGACGTTGCCAAATCCCTTCCCATTGCAATAACATGCAAGTTAAGTCAATGTCACCACAACTCACAAATTTAACCCTTAACTTAAGAAAATAGTAACAAAAAGGTAGAAGAACAAGAACAAAATGATAGTTTTATGAGAATGCATGAACTTTGTACAAATTGCGAATGAATTCACACAATCTCATAATATGTTCATCTCTATGCCTTCCAATCAAGCGATGTCCATGTCTCGGTGTAATCTTGGAGCTTGCCCTTGAGCTGCCACGAGTCTCAATAATTCTCTTAAGTTGCCTCATGAAATTTGGGCAGCCCCATCCATATATGATTTATTATTAGATGCAAAGAGAACGCCACGTCTTCTTATTTTTTGGACCGCCAATACTGCCTGCATCTCCTTTTCACATGACTTTGCCACATTCAATACCAGTTGATAGCTAAAAGTTATTTATCAGTACATTTAATAATCTTCCCTGCCCTCAAAGCTTCAATCTTTGAAAAACCAGCAATGTATGCTGATATTTTCATCATCCCGAGTTTCTACTGGTCAAGTGAATACATAGAATATCCTTAATATTTGTCAATAAAAATGCATCAGCATTAATGAAATTGAGATCTGGAGTTCTCTTTTTATATGTTGAATGAACGAATGTGAAAAGACCTTGATTGGGAATTTTTTGACTGTGTTTCTATGAGAAAGAGTTGAAAATTGGGGCGTAATAGCCCATATTTGTTCTGCCTATTAAAACGAAAGAATTCAACAGAAAATTTTCAAACTGAATAAATAGAAGTTCAAAGTTCACACCCTAAAAAAAATAACACACCACATTGCAAACGAAGTCTTCCGCACATAATGCTCTTATTGCTGAAATTGAAATTTTGTGATGCGCTAGTGAAGAGAACTAGTATTATCTGAAAATGTAACTGCCTCTCTCATTTCACAGATATCAGGGTTGATTCTGTCACTGCTCATTCCTTAATTTCCAAGAAAACCGATGTGATTGTTGCTGGAATCTACACAACAAGAGAAAACATCATAGCCCTCATTATAATTAGAGATGGGGCAAGATAGTGAGTTTTCAGGACCCAAAAAATTTCCAGTTATGCCAACATTTGCTAACTGATGATCAAGTGGGTAAAAATCGACATGTTTTAGAGTCATCTCTTCAATAGCTTCAAAGGGATCCCTCCTAGAACACCCTAATTGCTCAAAACTTTTAGGGTTTTCTGCGTACCAGGTGTTCGAATCTTGAAGGAATTTGATTAACAAATTTTCTCTTGTTCTTTCTCGTGCCCTTGCCCTTGCCTTCTCCCTAGACTCTCTCGTACAATAATTAGACAATGGTTTTCGCAATTCTCTATCATCTTTTTCATGTGGGTTACTTAATAATCCTATGTTTTGTGCACCAACAATTGATACTGCACTGAATTCATTGTTTGAATTCTCTATTCCAGATAACACTTCGCACTCAGATGCAAAAGACTCACTCTTTGCATCACTACTGGAACTGTTCTTCACTTGGGGACAATCTTTCTCGAGGTCCTTGATCGCCTTCTTCGATTTGGTGAACAGCCATTCGATGGTTTTACTTGCTTTATCATATCCTAACAAGTCTTGGAGATCGAAAAATTTACGCGCAACTGGAAGTGATAATCTCATTCTTCGATCTCTGATTCCTTGAGCTGTACAAATCTTGCTATGCCTGTCCGTCTTCCTGGTTCTCTTCCTTGGAACTGCCCCAAGATTTCTCTTACCTTCTGTTGCAGTCTCCGGTTCACGAGTCAAGCCAGCTTCTTTTTCCTTGTTCAATTTTGGGAGCTCAGTATTGATTATTGGCCCCCAGTTTGTAGTATCCATGAATATCTGATTATGATTAGGTAAAACTTCACGTCCATTGATGATCTGATGCCGAGAAAATATTTGATTCAAGGGAAATTCATAATCAACTAAAGAAGGTGAAGGGAAGTGTAAGAGAAATGGAGGGTCTAGATCTTGACTGGAACTAGGGTTTTGTTCATCATAAGTAAAAGACCCTTTGAACAAGGACTCAAAAGGGTTATTTCTGTTGGTTGAAGGAAACATGTCTTAGATTTGATGCAGTATATTTATATGATATTTCTCTAAGTTTTGAAGCCCTTTCAGGTGTTGTAATTTGAATAGTTCTGCACTACAGCATGAAGAAGAACTACTGCATCAAAAGATTCTTGGCCGGCGTGGGGGGAGGGGGGCGGGGGGAGTGAGTGAGAGAGAGCTAGTCTACAATTTTCCTTTTGAATGTTGGGGCTATACTTTTCGATTGTCAATGCCTAATAGAAGATGACTCAGTGCTGACAGCGATGGGCGAAAATGGGAAATTACGGCTATGGTCAACAATGTTTAACATACTTTTCACTTGGGTCCGCATAATCTTTAACATGTGAGTCTCCAATTTTTTATTTTAGAAGAATTTTTTCTTTTCTTTATTTATTATTTTTTAAAATCAAACCACTACTTAGGTACTAATTTGAAACTGAAAGGTACAAAATTAAGGAGCGAACTAGACCTTTTTTTTTTTTTTTTTCCTTTAAAGCCAATTAACAAAATATTATTCAGAAATATCTTCATGTACTTCAATCGACCTGAAAATTTGAATACAGTCAACACAGTTCAATACATTTGGGAATAAAAGAAAAAAAGAGACGCAACGTGATTATCCACTGTATTCACATATCTAGATATAAAGCAATAAGAACGGGGCCCCTACACCTCGAAGCAATGCTGCAAGATTAAGAAGTAACACTATTTAGGGAACTAGGCAAAATCAGATTGCAGAAGTGATCTTAAGAGAGTCAATTTCCACAAAATCAATTTGGAGTAGTCCCAAGGCGATGAGAAGCCCAGACTGTTTTGCAATAACTCAGCATCATCAACCCCAAACTAGTCGCATTTTGGGATGCACATTCTACCTCCACCACCACCTCGGAATGGGCACAAACCATTACATTAATATTAGAGATGGAATTCTATCTTAAAAAGTCAACCTCAATAAGAGTAGTCCAATCCCTTATAAGTAGATCTACATTTTCATCTTTATTCAACGTATGATTTTCTCCTTTGACATACCTACGCAAGATGGTGGCTCGTTTGAACAAATTTTTTTGAGTCTTAATCAGATCAAATCGTTCGTTGGATTTTAATAGACTTTGATATCATCAATCTTATTAAGAGAAGTATTTCAAACTCTTATAAATTGGTCTATATCTTTATCTTTATTTGTTGTGGGATTTTATCCTTTCAATAGAACCATCCTCTTTTGTAACAATCAAATATTTGTTCGTCTTGACCTACAAATGTTTTTGTTTACGTGAAAAGAAAATTTTAACTTGGGAATCAAATATGCAATAAATAAAAAGTAAACATAAAACGAAAATTATAATACAAAGCAAATTACGAAGATATTTATTACTTAGTAAGATATCTAAGATACTTTCTACATTTTCAAAAATTGCAGAAACTTCTATATATATATATATATATACACACACACACACACACACACACACACACACACATATATACACACAGATATATGTATATGTACACACAGACACACACACAGACACACACACATATATATATATATATTATGAGACATATATGCTTTGATCAAATTTTACTAACTATTTGCACCATATTATAATCTAAGAATGCATTTTGGAATAATAGATTGATAGAGAATGTGTGGTTAAAAAATAAAGAAAAATTTTGAATTTATGTATAATATTATATAATTGAAAGATGTGTGGTTGAAAAGAAAAGAGAAAAAAATATTTTTTAAAGATAAATGAGAATCATCAAACGAGGACTAAAAAAATCTGAATTTTAGCTATATCAAAAAAGGGCTTCAACTATCTTTATTTTCTCTCTTTTCTTAGTTCTTACGACTTTTTTATTTAAATGGAAGCATTTCCTTGAGTTAAAGTATATATATCATTATAAATTATAGTTTTCTGAAATGAAAAACTTAGTTTCGAAAACTATATGACGACATAATCATCTGTGCAAAATGAAGAAACGAAACTTTTTTCAAGTTAAAAACAATTCTTTTACTCAAATTAAAAAATACAAAAATAAAATGGCCGTCACGCTTTTTTTTTTTTTTTTTCCTTTAAAGCCAATTAACAAAATATTATTCAGAAATATCTTCATGTACTTCAATCGACCTGAAAATTTGAATACAGTCAACACAGTTCAATACATTTGGGAATAAAAGAAAAAAAGAGACGCAACGTGATTATCCACTGTATTCACATATCTAGATATAAAGCAATAAGAACGGGGCCCCTACACCTCGAAGCAATGCTGCAAGATTAAGAAGTAACACTATTTAGGGAACTAGGCAAAATCAGATTGCAGAAGTGATCTTAAGAGAGTCAATTTCCACAAAATCAATTTGGAGTAGTCCCAAGGCGATGAGAAGCCCAGACTGTTTTGCAATAACTCAGCATCATCAACCCCAAACTAGTCGCATTTTGGGATGCACATTCTACCTCCACCACCACCTCGGAATGGGCACAAACCATTACATTAATATTAGAGATGGAATTCTATCTTAAAAAGTCAACCTCAATAAGAGTAGTCCAATCCCTTATAAGTAGATCTACATTTTCATCTTTATTCAACGTATGATTTTCTCCTTTGACATACCTACGCAAGATGGTGGCTCGTTTGAACAAATTTTTTTGAGTCTTAATCAGATCAAATCGTTCGTTGGATTTTAATAGACTTTGATATCATCAATCTTATTAAGAGAAGTATTTCAAACTCTTATAAATTGGTCTATATCTTTATCTTTATTTGTTGTGGGATTTTATCCTTTCAGTAGATCCATCATCTTCTGTAACAATCAAATATTTGTTCGCCTTGACCTACAAATGTTTTTGTTTACGTGAAAAGAAAATTTTAACTTGGGAATCAAATATGCAATAAATAAAAAGTAAACATAAAACGAAAATTATAATACAAAGCAAATTACGAAGATATTTATTACTTAGTAAGATATCTAAGATACTTTCTACATTTTCAAAAATTGCAGAAACTTCCATTGATTTTTCCACAATAAGTTTTCCCGTCAACCAAAACAGGAATTATATATATATATATATATATAGCCAATTCGGTTTGGATTTATACCTTGATTTTTACTTAAGTCAAAGTCAACGATTAATTTTAACTAAATATTTTATGAGATCTGTCGGCTTTGATCAAATTTTACTAACTATTTGCATCATATTGTAATCTAAGAATGCATTTTGGAATAATAGATTGATGGGGAATGTGTGGTTAAAAAATAAAGAAAAAATTTGAAATTATGTATAATATTATATTATTGAAAGATGTATGGTTGAAAAGAAGAGAGAAAAAATTAGGCCCTGTTCTCTTTACCGTTTTCGGGTCGTTTTCTGTTTTCGATTTTTCAAAACGGTGAAAACGTGTTCTCTTTCCCGTTTTCGAAAACGAATTTTCGAAAACGTTTTCGAAAACGAAAAAAATTTGTGAAGAAAACACAAAACGACTTTTTTGTCGTTTTGGGCGTTTTCAGTGTAAAACTTGAAAAAATTGAAAACGCGGGAAACACCTTTTTTTTTTTTT
>NC_036255.1:5830282-5920410 GCF_002742605.1 Olea europaea var. sylvestris | reverse complement strand
TATATATATATATATATATATATATATATATATATATAGTCTTAGCTCTGTTTGAGCCCCATTCTTTGGAAAAAAAAATATTTTTAAACAGTATTTTGATATTATTTCAACCACATATTTTTCAATAAAATAATATGACACATAAATGTAAAATTTTTCTTATTTTTTAACCACACATTTTCCATCAACATACTATTCAAAAATTCATTCTTATAAAAAGAATGGAACTCAAACAAGGGCTCAAATTGGAATGTTTTATTTATTCAAATAATCAGGAACTTCGCAAAAAATATAAAAAGGGATATAATTGATTCTACAAGATTAACACATACATTCACAATGAAAGAAGGAAGCTTATGGACCAATTTATTCCTTGGCGGAACAAGTTGGCGCATTCGACAATTTACATCAATTGATCACATTATCAAATAAGATCGATCACATTCTTTGTAAAGCTAAAGTCCGAGTTCAGTCTATGGACTATCCTCAACGCATGCGAATTCAACAGCTGAAACCTGTAGTCTTTGGCTTTTGACTAAGGCCATCTCCAATGCTCCTCCAAAACATCAAAATGCACCAAAAAATGGTGCAAAACAACTCCAATGCAACATCAAATTTTGCACCATTTTGCAATAATATTCACTTTGCACCATTTTGGTGCAAATGGTCAAAAGTTATTTTTACCCTTTATTATCATTTTCCAAATAATTTGATTATGATGGAGGCAATTAGAGACAGTCAAGAATTCTGAAAATAGCATTGGAATTTGGAATCAAATCAAAAAGAATATGCCAAAGATGCAATCCATTTTGAATTATGGATTTGGGTGAAGTTGAGCCAGAATTTCATAAAGATTGGGCCCAACAAAAGTGGAATATTGAGCCTAGAGATTTATTTTAAATGGGCCATTAGCGTTGAGCTTACCAGTACATGCTTCAGCCTTCTGTGTTTTTGAATGGACTGCACTTATTATTTCTGATGGACCATTGCAATTACATATCTCTTCTAAGTGGTGACCTTTATTTGGCTCGGTTTATTATGCTTGGCCAATCTTATGTGGTGATGGATCCCTGATTATTCAAATTATTCCAAAGAAGAACAAGTAAATCCCCATGAATACAAGCCAATATCAACAACAACTTAAAAAAGGGGAGTAATCGATTTAATTATTTGACTTCCATTCCTATTCTTACCTCTTCATGCCTATAAGTTCTTTTGCTCTAGCCAAACTGTTTTGCATTTATGTTAGAATTGTATAAGTTTATTAAATTTTTAGAGATTGCACCCTTTCCTAATTTGCATGACAGAGGGAAAGTAGAATTTCAACTGCTATTTGCCATTCATTTGACACCACATTTTGTTAAGATTTGTACTTGGGACTCACTTCATTTGGCTGCTAGTCAATACAACACTCTTGATTAACAATTCTGATTTTTTTCAAATATAAAGCTAGGCTAATTACAAAAATGCTTGACAATTAAATTTTCACTTGGCCGTTTTAAAATGATGTTATGCATTTGGTTTCTTGAATAAGGAAAATAAGTATGAATTTCTCTTTACAGAAAGAAACCTTATGGAAACTTTGATACTTATGATGATATTTTTCCCTCTTAATTGTCGCATTCATATGACCATTTAACGTCAAAATGCACTCATTACTCTTATATTTTAGTCTAGATCGCAATTTGATGGAAAATGTTAAATTTGGAAGAAATGAGTAAAAAGGGACAAAGTGGAAGAAAGTGAAAGATCAGGAACCAAGTTCCAAATAATCCATAAAGAGACGGGCGATGGAATGTGATTCAAGAAATCTAGGAGTCAATTGGGTGCAATTAGAAGTCAAAGGAAGTGAAATATGATCATAATATCTTCACAAATCAATTCCGAATCGAAAAAGTTACGCACGAGTTTTCAGCCTCATATTGGGACCCCATTTTGACATAGAAGATGATTTCTAAAGCAAAGTTGTAGTCCTTCGTATTAGCTTTCCAACGCAACTCGAATCACCTCAATCAGATATCAAAAAAGAAAGTTATGGTGAAAATACTGGAAGCTGTCCGGTGGAGGAAGGTGACAACCATGTGGTCGCATGGTTGCATTCCGAGAACTTTTGGGGTCATTTTGGTTGAACTATGCAATTGCATGGCTTATAACCATGCGGTCGCATGGGTATTTTTCGAAGGCAAAATTTCAAATTCCTATTTTGACACGGACATTTATGGAAACTTGTTTGGCACATGTTTTTATGTTCTAATCTCGACCCAGAACCCCATTCTTTCTCTCCACATCAATTTTCTCTCATCTTGGGTCAAGAAGCTCCATGGAAGGCTAGAAATCCTTGGTGAAGCAGGGAGGAACTCGATTGGTATCGATTATTTCAACGTTTCTCATGCTTGTAATATGATTTCCATTGCTAAACAATTCAAGATTTGGATTTCTTATTCTTATAAATATGTTTTGAGATTTGTTTAATATATATTAGATTTTCATGGATTTAATCATGTTCTTTCCATCGAATAATTGAAGCATGTATTGAATTTTAATTTCAAGCATTGTTGTGAGATTGATTTAACTTTTACTATATTTCGCATAGATTTAATCATGTTTTATCTATCGTGAAATTAACCTAATTGTTAAATTTCAATTTCAATTATCTATTGGTGTAACTCTCTACGATTTTATGCTTGATGTATAAGGTGGATTTAGAATCTAATTTCAATAGATTAAAGTGGGTATATGTTACAGGAAATCTATATTTTAGAATTACTGTAGAATAAAATTGGACCTTAATATTATATTCCTCAATTGAATTTTGATGAAAAATCTTTAATTGAGTACATGAAAGCATGATTGATGTCGAATGATCCGAACCAATTGAGGGAATTCCGTCACTTCCCTATTTCATACTTTGATTCAAATCCCATAAATTCACATATTAACATTTGAACACATTTCAAATTGATATATTATAAGTTACACAACTCTCAATGAAAATCCTAGTTTGTTGGACCCTTTAATTAATTTCTCATCTCCCTGTGGATACGACACCCCAAAGCTATACTACAATCACCGCGTTACACTTTAGGCGTAATCAAATTTTCGCTTTGTTGCCGGAAAGATAGTTCAAATACTTGAAGAATTCTCGAGTAAAAGGGTGACTTCATTTCTTTTTTACATTCTTTTAGTTAGTTTAACTTATTTTCTTAATTATTTTGTTATTTCTCATTTAGTTTCATTTTTTTTGTGTTTTATGAACAGGCTTCGAGACAAGCGAGGACGATTTATTCCGAGGCCTCAACCAATGTTTGAATCATTTTCTAACTCTCTTTTTGATACTGCATCTGTTGGCACGAATATCACACTACACAACACAATGTCTGATAATGAGCATGGCGATGTGCCCTATAGGACCTTGCATGATTACCTTTACCCCATGATAAGTGTATTTTCTACACTTATTTGGGACTTTAAACTACAGAATTTTATTGTTCTTTTTCACAAAATATGACCTAAATTGTATTGTATTATTTTTTTCTTAGGTAAAACTCGTGTTTGGACGAAGAAGTGAAGAAAGAAGCAAAATTGGCGGACAAGGGCTGAATTATATTTTATATATATATACCAATTGGGCCGGCAACTGGACTGGGAGACTAACCTAGAATTCTTGTGATGGGCGGTTGATTGCACGTATATATATACATATTGCCGAAACATTGCAGCAGTTTTTTTGGGGGGCTGAAAAAAATATATATACTCAACCACAAAAAACGGCGAGGAGGAAGAAAAAAAGGGGGCAGCCCGGTGATTTAATTCATATACATACATACCCACAGAAAGAGGCAGAGAAGGGAGGAGAATTAATGGTAAATTGATTAAAATATATATAAAGTTGGTGGCAGCAAGTGGATTGGAAAAAGACAGAATTTTCAAGTCCATTTATTGGATTCAAACAAAGGGTTGTCAGCTGTTACATATATATTTTGATATACAGAAAGTTGGAAACTGATCTTGGAGACACTCAGAATTTGGCGGCCGAGGAAGAAGGTTATTTACATGCGTACAATGGTAGAATTGGATGAAGATATATTTTCATGTGCAGAGAGAATTAAATTTCAGAGTTACTTGTGCAATTAATCTTCAATAGCTGTGCAAGGAATTTGGAGATTAATCACGAAATTTGTCACGTTAAATCAGTTTCGTGGTGATGTCTTCTAAACTTTCTTTGTTTGATTCCAATATTATGCTAGGCTAAATTTTTGATGTATTGGATGAAGATGAAACCCTTTATGATTTAATTTTAATTCGAGACGTGTTTTAGTTGAATTCTCGCAATTTTTATTAATCTTGCATGCTTAATTTTATTATTTGATTGCTTCATCACCAATTAAATATATGGTTGCTTGTTGTAGTACTGAAAGGCTCACAATAGGTCTGGAACACTGTTTGATTAACATGCGAGCAATAAATTTTAGGAATAAAATTTATCACGTATGCAATCTTTAAGATAATTTTGAAATTGAATGCGTTTTATTTATATGAATTCGGACTAGGAATAGGATTGGGTCGTGAATAGGATAGATTTAATTTGTCTTGGAAAAGAAAATTAATTACAATAGAATTATCGATTGTCAAGAATGCAAGAACGAAACTAGTTACATAGTCGAGAATTGAAATAAATAATAATAGGTGGATTCGTAATCCAATACATTCTTCCCATATACATATTAAATTCACATTTTACACGTTTTCGTAGATTAAATTAGAATAATTAAAAATCACAAAAATCACTTTTATTCATTTACTTGAATCTAATTAAAGACTAGTATACTCAATTAAATTTTATTCCTTGTGGGACGATACTCTCAACTCATCAAATTCATTACTTGTCAACGATCTCGTACGCTTGCGGGTTTCATACGAACACCCCACATGCACATCTACACCGTCATGCATCATGTTTTTACCTAACATGCCACGTATGGACCTAAAATCGAGAATGATTTACATCTTCCCAATTGTCATGGTCTTGAAAGTGAAAATCTATATGTGCATATTAGGGAGTTTGAGGAGGTGGTAGCAACCTTCCACAGTAAACATGGTACATTGGATGCAGTCATGCTAAAATTTTTCCCATTTTCACTCAAAGAACAAGCAAAAAGCTAGTGTATTCATTGCGACCACGTTCGATTGAGACTTGGGCTGAAATTACCCAAGCATTCTTTGGCAAATACTTTCCCCATGTAACTATCTTTTGGGAACATAAACTTAGACGTCAAAATCTTTCACATCATGAAACAGCCTGACGTAGATGATGAGTGTCATCAAACATACATGATTGATGCACTCACATGCGCTTATTGACCCTGACCCTTTAAATTCTTTCTTTTTAAATTCTAAAATTCTTGCGAGGATGATAATGGGGAATATGCTGATATTGATTTTGCTTTTAGTAATTTTCAGGATTATGGGATACCATCGGTGACTACTCCCAATGAGTTTAGTGCAATGCGTCGAAGGTTGACAATGCCCTAACTGGATGTGAGTTGAAGAAGACATTATTGAGTCGAGCCAACGACAATAAACAAAGGTGCTCTTGGGAGGCAACCCAAGGAGAGTTCGTTTCCTTCTCTTTCTTTTTATTTTCATTTATGCATTCTCTCTAGGTTTAATCCATGCATTATTTATTTCATTCCCTTTATTTTCGTTTTCTGCACCACCCTTTCCATTGAAAACTTTCAGATTTCTTATACTTCAGTTCATGTGATTCATTTCTGCATTCAAGTGACATCTTTCCTTACCTTTATTTGGTAGACATGTTTTTGCATTGAAGACAATGCAATGTTCAGTTAGAGGAAGAGTTTAACTTAAACTTTATTGTGAATTGCATGACTTGCATGGAGTTTTAGTCTAAATTTTTTTTAAGTCTCTAATTCACTACATGTTCTTGAATGACAATATATGCCACTAGAGTTGATATTGTTCATGTGAGTCTAGATGTTGAGACATTTGCTGAATTATTTTGTACACACAAGCCTTGTGGTAAGATAGTGGTTTAACATAGGTAGCTAGAGGAATTTCTTGCTGAAGTTTTCTTGTAAGAGTTAGTGAGGATCAAGAGCCACCTTGCACTAAAATAGCAATGAGTATTCACTGATTTTGTGAATTGGAAACTCTTTTGAAAATATATGGTTTGTGGTAAGATGGGGAGTTACTTGGAAAATGATGAAGGTCAATTTAGGATTAACATTTAAGTCTTTCAAACCCTTCTTTTTCAATAATTACAATCCTTAGTGGCCATGTTGAGCCATACATACATGTATAGTCTTTTCTTCATACACCCATGTTATACATACTTCTCCACATTGGAGTGTGGTCTATCCATGTATTTATCCAAGTTTTTACTTTCAAATGTGTAGTAAGTATTGAATGCTTATTTGTGAAGAATAGAAGTAAGAAAATGACAAGGTTAGCATTTGCTCAAGCAAAACATCCAAAAAAAAAAAATCAAAAAACCAAAAAACAAAAAAAAAATTGATTGATTTTGGAGTTGAAATATTGAAGAGTGTATTGATCGAAAGATGTAATCTATCAAGATGCTTGATGAGATGCCTAACTACATGCTTGGAATTCCTTGAATCTTTATATCCTCATTTACATACAGCCTAGCCCAAACCATATTAGAATTACATGGACTGTTCTGATCCCAAGTATGATTGTGGTAAGAAAGTGATGAATTCTCATTTGACAATATGCCTATCATAAGATCAATGTCTACTTGTTGCTTATTTATAAACATTTAAGCCTCCATTTTTGAATGTATACTCTTTCTCAGCTCCATAGAGAGAAAATCACACTAAACACTTTGATACCTGTGAGTTATAGAGCTGAACCTTCAACTTAAGACATACTTGATGTTGTATGTGTTAAGGCTGGCAGTAAGATGTCTATGGGTTGACCCACACTCACACATTTGGCAAGTATTTTTGATATCTTGATGATCATGGCATTGTTAAATTCTTGTAGTGTTGAGTTTGAAAAGAGCATAAATTGCAGTTAAGTTGGAACTTAATAATTTCATTTGTATCATGGACCAATCACTCATTTTCTCGTTTTGCATTAAATTGCTAGGGACTAACAATAGCAAGTTGGGGGTGCGATAAGAGCGTAAAATATGATATTTTTCCCTCTTAATTGTTGCATTTATACGGTTATTTGATGTCAAAATACACTCATTACTCTTATATTTTGATTTAGGTGGCAATTTGATGGAAAATGTGAAATTTGGAAGAAATGAGTAAAAAAGGGGGCCAAAATGGAAGAAAGTGAAAGTTCAGGGACCAAGTTGCAAATAATTCATAATGAGACGGAATGATGATTCAAGAAAGCTAGGAGTCAATTGGGTATAATTTGAAGTCAAAAAAAGTGAAATATGACCATAACATCTTCACAAATCAATTCTCAATTGAAAAAGTTACGCACCGATTTTTAGTCTCATGTTAAGACCCCTTTGTGACATGTAAAATGATCGAATTGGAAGGTGACTTCTGGAGCAAAATTCTATTCCTTCGAGTTATCTATCCAACTCAACTTGAATCACCTCAACTGCAGGAATAGCCTCATGAAACTATCATTTGGGAGCATGACCCTGGACGTCAACAGCTTTCACATCATGAAGCAACCTCAGGAGGATGACGTGTGTCATTAAACATTCATGATTGATGCACTCGTTTAGGAGGAGGCAGCTGCAATTATTGACCCCGACCCTTTAAACTCTTTTCTTTTAAATTTTGAAATTCTAATAGGGTATGATAATGGGGAATATGCTGATATTTGTGCTACTTTTGATTATTTTCAAGAATGGGACACCACCGTGACTACTTTCAATGAGTTTGTGCAATGTAAGGAAGATTGACAATGCCCTGGCTAGATATAGCCTAAAGAAGCAAATATCGGGTCAAGCCAACGACAATAAATAAAGGTGCTGCTTGGAAGACAATCCAAGGGGGGGTTCTTTTCCCTTCTTTTATCTTATTTTTGCATTTGTTAGATTTATTTGCATCACATGCATTATTCACTACATTCTAGTTTATTTTCATTTTCTACATCACATTTTCCATTGAGAACTTTCAAGCTTCTCTTACTTCAGCTTATGTTGGTTCACTTCGGTATTCAGGTGGCATCTTTCCTTATCTTTATTTAGCAGAAATATTTTTGCATTGAAGACAATGCAATTTTTAGTTGGGGGAGAGTTTCACGTGAATTTTGTTGTGAAATGCATCACTTCATGGAATTTTAGCTTTGATTTTGTTGATTGGTCTAAATTTTTTTAAAGTCCCTAATTTGCTATGTGTTCATTCTTTTGAATGACAAGACATGCCACTGGGAGTTAAATTTGTTTATGAAAGTTTAGATGTTGAGACACTTACTGAATCACTTTGTGCACATAAGTCTTGTGGTAAAATAGTGGTTTAATACATGTAGCTAGAGGACTCTCTTGCTAAAGTTTTCTTATGAGAGATTGGTGAGGATTGAGAGCCATATATGCTAAAAATGGTAATAAGCATTCATTAATTTTGTAAATTGGAAACTTCTTTCAAGAATAACATTGCTCGGTCCATGATAAGATGGTAGATTATACTTGGGAAATGATAACAGCCAATTTAGGATTGAATTTAAGCCTTTAGACTAGTTTTTCTCTTTTTATAAATATAATCCCCTAGTAGCCAATTTGAGTCAATACACATATAATCATTTTTTTCATGTGCCTAGGTTATCCATACCTCTTCACATTGGAATAAAGTCTATAAACATTCATTTTTCAAACTTTTATGTTTCCAAGTGTATAGTAGGTATTGAATATCATTTGAGAAGAAAAGCAACGAAGAAAGGTGATAAGAGTTTATAAGTGTTCAGGTGAAGTGATGAATCTTAAAAGAAGAAGAAGGAAAATTTCAAAATAAAATAAAATAACCCGAAAAGTTGATGACCAAAAAAAAAAAGAAAAAGAAAGTGAATTGGTATTGGGAATTGAAAAGTTGAGGAATGCATTGATGTAAATGATTGATATGTTGAAATACATGTTGAGATGCCTAGTTGGGTACTTGGAAGTCCTTAAATTCTTTCTGCCTTACTTTTCATGTAACTCAACTTAACCCTTTTCATACCCTTTGCATTGGCTGTCTTGATCCGAAGTATAGTCGCGGTAAGAAGTTGATAGTGTGTCTATCATGTGATCAATGTTTGTTTATTGCTTATTCATAAATATTTAGGCCTCTAAGTTATGAGTGCACACCATTTCTCAGTTCCATAGAGAGAAAATCGCATTATACATTTTGATACTTGTGATTTATTGGTTTGAATCTTTAGCTTGAGACATACTTGATGTTGTATGTGTTAGGGTTGACGGTAAGATGGTTATGGCTTGACATACATTCACAGTTTTGGTATGTGTTTTTAATATCTTGAAGATCATAACATTGTTAATTTCTTGTGGTGTTGAGTTTGAAAGAGACATAGCATGTAGTTAAATTAATACTTAATAATTTCATTCGTATCATGAACCAGTCATTCATTTGCTTGTTTTTGCATTAAATTGCTATGGACTAGCAATAAGCAAGTTGGGGGTGTGATAAGTGTGCAAAATATCATAAATTTTCCCTCTTAATTGTTGCATTTCTGTGATTACTTTATGCCAAAATGAACTCATTATCGCTATGTTTTGATCTAGATCGCAATTTAATGAAAAAGGTGAACTCGAAAGAAATGAGTGAAAAATGACCAAAGTGAAAGTTCAAGGACCAAGTTACAAATAATCCATAGATGAGACAGGCGATGGAATGATGATCCGAGAATGCTAGGAGTCAATTGGGCGCAATTAGAAGTCAAAAGAAGTGACCATAATATTTTCAAAAATCAAATTCCAACTGCATAATGATTTTCCAGATTTTCAGCCAAAAATTGAGATCAATTTTTGACCTAGTTAACCTTCGAATTTGGAAAGAGCTACTTAGAAAAATTGTAGCCCTTTGTGTTAGATTTCCAACACAATTTGAATTGCTTTAGTCGGACATCGGGAGAGAAAGTTATGGTAAAATACTGAAAGTAGTCGTACAGAATATTCTGGCCGAAAATTTAGTTTCCTTATTAGGTTCAACCTCTTTTGGAAACAACTTGGCACATGGTTTTAAGCCTTAGACTGGACAGTACATGCCTCTCTTGACCTCCATAACAATTTTCTCTCATCTTGGGTTAAAGAATTCGATGGAGAACTAAATTCCTAGGTGAGCTACGAAGAAACTCATTGGATTTGGCGACTTCACACAATTTATTCATGTAAATTGGTATTTTTATTGTCAAACAGTTCTAGGTCTAGACTTTCTTTTATGAATTTACTTTGGAATTGATTTAACTTTTATTAGATTCTTCACAGATTCAATCATGTTTTTTCTATTGTGGAATTGAACAAATTGTAGAATTTCAATTTCAATCAACTTTATTGGTGGATTATTTACTACCTTATGCGTTGTATATATGGTCGATTCTTAACCTTCGTCCAATAAACATGTGTGGGAATGGTTGGCAAAAGTTTAGATCCTAGGATTACAATTGAAATTTGATTGATCTTCATTGTTAAATCTTTCGATTAGAGAGTTGAGATAAAAACCTCTAATTGAGCAAAAAGCCATGAACTATTGATGTTGATGATCCAATCCAATTGAAGGAATTCGGACGCTTTACTAATCTCACATATTGATAATTAAGTCTCATTCCAATTGACAAATTATTTTTACATAATTTACGAAATCCTGGGTTAATAAATCCTTTAAACAATTCGTCCATCTCCCGATGGAATTGACAACCAAAGTTGTGATACGACTACCGCGTTATTCTTTGGGCGTAATCAAGTCGATAGACACCTAAACCTGCATGAAATGATCAGTTTAGATGAAGTGCCCAAATGGTGGAAAATGTATCATTTGTGTGGGATGTCGGAGGTTTGGGTTACTCTCCACGCAATTATTAAAAAGTCTTGATTGGGGCCTTGGGCTCTTGGGCTTCCTTGACTAATATAAATTTTTTTATTTGTTTTCAAAATTATTTAACGGGTCAAACTAGCGAGCATCTTCTGACCTGTTTTGTAACCACCCACTACTCACAGTCATTAAATACCCACATTAAAATTCTGTATTATTCTCTGATCATGGAGGAGACTATTACATTCACTTTGCCTATATAAACCTATGTCTCGTTTTGGGAAAAACATACATCAAAGAAAACAGAAAATCATCTTGCACGAAATCTTCTTTCTCATAATTTGAATTTTTATACTCGGATTTTTACATATATTCTGGAGTACAATTGATAGTTCTAAAAAACATTCATGATTGCCGCACAAGTGGTTTATGATCGTTGTATCCTGGAAGTGATTGTCCACGGAGGTCGCAACAATTATTGACGGGCAATTTCACTTTAAGACATCGTGCTACACGAGACTCGATCAGGTGATAAGTTTTATTTCTGTATTTTACTGTTCTACATGTTACTGCAATTGATTATTTTCTCCAACATACATGGATGAACCATCCACCATGCAGGAAGCCCTTGACATAGATAAACCATCTTCCATGCAAGGATGTTGTTTCCCACTTTGTAAGGGATGGTTCCACCTTATTACCTACAAAGACGAAGGCTTCTATGGCTAGATCAAATACCATAGAGGAAGCCTTGTACAGAAGAGTAAACCCCTTGCAAGAAGGTAAAAAATAAAAATAATGAAAGAAAGGACTTAACAAGGACAAGTGTGATGTCTCCGACAAGAAGCCACGTTTTGCTACCTTAGAAGTTAATCTCTTTCATAGCTGGACCAAATACCATTAAGGAAGCCCTTGACATGGATGCGCTACCCCCATGTAAGAGCATCAGCTTAGCACGAGCTGCTTATATCCATAGCATCAGCTCTGCTACTTATGTTCGGGCATCGTTTCTATTACTTACATTTAGAGCATCACCTCTACATCAGCTTATCACACCTGTTATATATATTTAGTCTTGTCTCAACATTAGCTTCATCACAGTGACTTATATTTCAAGTTCGATGTGCATATAAATATTCAATTTGGGGGACTATTGTAATACTAGTATCTTAGTATCATTACATTATCACTGCTAACATATGCATTATATTTTTGGTACCAAGTCCGCATGTGACATCATTGCTAGCTAGCAAGTCATGACACTATTTTCTTTACAGATAGTATTTATGCCACGTGATCATAATTTTCATTTTATTATCGACATATGTTACCTACTTCACTATAACACTACTGATACACTGAGCTATGGGAATATAGATTTACTATGGTGCATGACAAACTCTCCGCATATTATATATTGGAGAAATTTGATATGTTATCATTGACTTTATCATCATGAATAATATGAGAGGAAGTGGACCCCAATTTACTTGGTATATGTGCAGCAGGTATATTGTATTGTATTGTATTATAGGTTGGTTTAATCCATATTACAGAGAAGATGCTGCCGAAATTTCGACAAATTATATGCTACATCTTTCAATGCAATTTCGTAAACCCATGCTTATTCAAGCTCGCACAAATATTTTTTGAGGCAGTTCGTAAGTCCTCACTTATTAGAGCGACTTATATTCTCGAGGTAATTCATAAATCCTCACCTATTTGAGATCGATGCATATTTATGAGGTGGCTTTTAAGTCCCTGCTTATTGGAGTTACTCATACTTTCTAAGCTAATCTCTTTGACCTCGCCTACTTGATAGGTTGTATTTTAAGTCTAATCCGCATATCAATATACAAATCAGACTTGAAGGACTATAGTTATATCCATAATTTACGTGGCATGTTCATGATGGGAGATGTCATATATCGACTCATGTGGCATCGACTAATTAATTGATTGGGCTTAAAACTTGGGTTTGGCCCATTTACATTTTCTTATATATATAAATGATTTCATTCATAACCAATAACCAAATCCCATTCCCATCTCTTGCATTCTTACATTATTATCTCGTCTGGTTGTTGACTTGATCATCGAAGTGCAAACGGTCACAATATTTTTTTCTCGACTGATGTACTTTGCTTTCTAACGGGGTGTTCAATGTGCAGGTGATGTCCATGTGGAGAGGGTGAGATCGAGATTCTGTTGGCATATTTTTTTGGGTTAACATATGACATTTTGCAAAACTGATGTGAATCTGCCCATCGACTATGCCCTTTTGGAACGGGTCCCTTTGTTCTATTCTAGTAGCCACAATCTAAGACACACCCGAAAAAGTCTCTTGCGCCCCCTTTTTTATTATTTTACTGCATTTTAAGACATTGTGAGCAATATCTGATTTAGGTTTGGGATGAAATTTTTCAATATTTTTATTTGTTCATTATACATTTATGTGATTGCTATGTGTTAACTATTCTATCACTTTAATTAAAAAAAAATAAGAAAAATATTCTCTTTGTGTGTGTTTGTGTTAGTTGGATAGCATTTTTGGCTTATGATTATAGTATTGAATTTATGTTTTGATTTATGAATTGTGAATAGGTTATGAGCTTTGATTTATTTTATTCTTATACACGTGAAACTCAATTACTTTGAGCATAGTAATCGATTTATGCATTATGAATTTAAAAGTTGATCCATTGCTAGAATATGTTGTATTACTTTATCTTAGGTTGTTAACACAAGACCTTATCATATTACAAATTCCATGACCACTTGAAATGATAGTTTGAGGTGGTTAACCAATGTAGGAATCTATTGATACAAGTATTGATTCCATGTATGCTTATTACTTTTAGGATTGTTATTGAACAAATTGATGAAATTAAGTGAGAATCTTTCATTAGAAGTTTGATTCTAAATAAGTGTTCTAATAAAAGGCATTATACTAATCCTATATTTCATGAGCGAAAGCTAACCTAAACGGATCCCAATAAGGACATTTACCGAAAATTCCCAAAAAAAAAAAAAAAAAAAAAAAAAAACCCTCAGAATGGATTAAAGCTAATGCATATAACAAAATATGCATATCAACTACGAAAAAAACAAATGCATGAAACAAAAGATACACTATATGTATTTGAACATTTATTTTAGGGAGTTGACTTTTAATGAAGACTATTAACCTATTTGAAACTTGGAGGTTGAAGTAATCAAAATCTAGAAGAATCATCACAAGTTGAAGTAGTTCCATCCAAACTATGGAGATAGAATAAGTCAGTGTTGTGATTTCAACCTATGAATAAACACCCCAAATGAGAAATTGAAGAAGAAGTTTGAGATGTGTATCTTACAAGTGAAAATTGAAAATTGAATTGACTTATGAGTTTATCGCAATTGTAATCGTAACGGTGTTTGAGGTAGAAGCAGAACTTAAAATTAGATGCCTGTACAATTGCAGC
This sequence comes from Olea europaea var. sylvestris, assembly GCF_002742605.1. NCBI lineage: Eukaryota > Viridiplantae > Streptophyta > Magnoliopsida > Lamiales > Oleaceae > Olea > Olea europaea. The sequence continues at coordinate 5,905,973 of NC_036255.1, read as the reverse complement.
AAGAGTGTATACCATGCAATTCTCACAGTCCAATCATAGACATAAGATTTTGTTTCCTTTTTGATGTCAGCCTCTTCATGACCACTAAATGGTTACATTTTAACATATTTTTGGAGGCCCAACTCAGCATTCTTGATATCATAACGAGGAGAAGAGAGCTAGAAAGAGTTACAACACAAGTAATATCAAAAGCTTGAAGATTTATGGCTCGAAATCGAAGATCCAAAGCAAGAAAAAAGTTGGAATTAGTTTAAGTCTCAATTGAAAAAATTCAAGGGTGGCGAATTTTATTCCCTTTTATTTGCATAAATCCTGGTGATAATTATTCAATAGGTTTTTTTTTTTTTTTTTTTTTTTTTTTTTTTTTTTTTTTTTTTTTTTTTTTTTTTTTTTTTTTTAAATAATTAGTACGTCAGGCTAAATTCATCTAGGGATGAGAAGATGATGTAAAGTTTTAATTTAAGACTTCTTCTTTTAAGTATGATTTGTGTTGATCGATTGTTATAATGTTTATAATTATTATTTGAATGCTTGATCTTCATTTAGATAAATAAGTGGTTTGTTTTATTTTTATGATGTTCGAAATAAGTTTAGCATATCATGATAATCAACATTAGGTCCTATGGATGTTAGAGATAATTATTTATGCCTTAGGCAATCAAAATAGGTAATCTTGTGATTTAATGAGTTTCTAGGTAGTCAAATTCAGGATAGGGTTCTTCTGGGTCGCACATAGAAATTTGTTTGACTTTGCTCTGGAGATACTGTTGAACAATAAAGGATTGTGGATTGTCAATCAATACACAAATTAGATAAAAAAAAAAGATAAAGATTGAGAATTAGAACGGAGATTAATCGTGGAGTAGGATTCCTAACACGGTTTTCTCTTGTAATTTTTTTTTCTAAAATCATCCCCGTGTGTATTTGGAAGTATTTAGTGTAAATTTAGTAGACATTAATCAAAAATCTAATATCATGCACGTTTCTCCTTATTTGATTGCGAATTGATAGAAGTCAAATTAAAGTCTAATCTTCGTAAGAATGATAGCCGTACATCTTTTATATTATTTCTTCTCAATGACTTCGTACATTTGCGAAATTTCTCTGAACAAATAGCCAAAGTTAGGTTTAATCACTTGTTCTATAAACCTTCCCTTTATAAATTAATGACTCAGGAAAACTCAAATCTCGTTGTCAAGAAAGAAGAACCCTAGAAAAACTGAAATGAGAAGTAGGAAAAGAAGAGAAGAGTAAGTACGTGTATGTAACTATCCAACTGATACAATGAAGGAACCGTGAGCACTTAAGTAGAATCTCCAGAACCTTATCATCCATCCATTTTGCCAATTATTAATCACAATCAAAGTGCACCTTCATGATAATGCTATCAGCATTAGTGGTGTTGAACAATAGTTTAAGTATCAACATATTATAATTCTTATTAAATAGGCTACAATTTCTTGTATTTAATCGAACCTGTAATTTATTATCATTAGTGGTGCCACGTAAATTGATAGCTAGCATTACACTTAATCGTAAGTCGCAAGCACAACTTGGATGAATATATAAACCGGGTCATTTGATCATCATGGACCTGGGCCCAACCCTCTTGTACAGGATCAAGTTGTCAGTGTACTCAACAGTAAGGAAATTTATCTTAGGAAATTTACGGTTTAAATGACTTAAGGAAGCGATACAGCAAAAATTTCATTACTTGTGGCCTTCTTCTTCATATTGGAGTTCAGTTGTAGCTTTTGCAACTCGAAAGGTCAAGCACAAAATCCACTACAATAATATATTTCTGTTTGTAAAAAAAATTTCTCATAACATATGAAAGAATATCTTCTTAAAAAAATTAGTTTACGGAAGATGTAGTATATGTAGAAAGTGTTGAGCAATACGATATAAAATTTTATATTGTAACGAGTAAAATGTATTGTGTAAACATATACGGTGGATTTTTTTTTTTTTTTTTTTTTTTTTTTTTGGGACACCTTGAACTAAGGCCCTGTTTGATAGGGCCAAATTTTCAATTTTTCACTTTTTGGCTTGTTTGATTGCAATAATTTTCTAGGGAATTCATTTTCCTTCCTCCCTCCACACGTGCAATTTCCTTGGTTTTGTGGAAAACCAATTCCATGATGTTTATTTATTTATTTATTTATTTTTTTTGTGGCAATTGAAAAAAATTCTACCCCCAATTGTAACAAATATTGTCCCTTTAATTGACAATTTTCATGAAAATCAAACCAAAACGAATACCAAAAGATAGAAAATTTCAGCATTTTTTAGGTGAAAAATTATACCAATCAAACACATTAATCGACAAATTTACAGGAAAACAAGTTCTAGGCAATTCAATTTTTTTAAAATTCGTTTTCTTTCTACCCAAATTTCATTCTTGCAATCAAACCCACCCTAATATTTTATATAAAGTGGTTGATAATAAGAATCAGTAGATGCATCTGGAAATTCCAACTAGCTTGCATGTCCATATACCCTCAGAATTTTCCTTCCTCAACAATTTATTGATAAAACAAAATAAATTAAAAGTGCCATTGAAATTCCTGCTATGGTGACGATGTTTGGCCTAACGCATCAAGAGCAACCCAAGCGCTGCCTCCATTTCCTGTTTTCTGTTGCAATCCGTTCGCTACATAACCAGCCGTCAGCTGTACATGAACCAGTCATGAGACTAATTACACCCACTATTTAGCAAGGAAATTAATTTTCTAGTCTATGTACATAAGCCACATTCTCACACGTCTTTCTTGGGTTGTAACATATACTTTACTGGTTGTTCCATTTCTGCTCATGGACCATATTTTGGTCTCTTTATTTTAATGTATAGCATGAACCTGAATAAGAAATGGTCCACAACTGATTATATACACTGACCGACCAACTTACATTATTTGATCCATGGATAAAGGTGTTATTATTTGTTAAATTAAATCTTGTTGATTGCAAATAATGATGAATCATGAACACATGAGTTTGTAATGATTGAATCACTAAAACTTTCAAGTAGGTAGAAGCATAGATTTAATGTTCATTATTTGCTTATTAGTGAAATGGACTACAACAATACTAAATATGATGCGGAACAGTTAGAAAAGAGTATCATAAACTAGTTCAAAAACAAGAGAAATAAAAAGTATTTACGAAAATGAGCGTAACTTTCAGCTCGGGTGTCAGATTTACGCGAGCAAGTACAATTCAAAAGTGTTTGTTAATTTCCTACAGTTTTGCAGGAGTAACGATTATGGCCTTCGTCAAACTTTTGGGGTCGAATTCCATCGCTTAAGGGTCCGTTTAGTATTTTTATGTTTTGAGTTAGTTTAAGTGTAATTTCATCATTTTTGAAGTATTTGAGTTTTATTCACATTTATCTATCGAATTCAGGTTTCACTTTGATTGAAATTCGTTTTGACTTTTTAAATGTGTTAAGGATTTGTGAACCTTATAGTCATTTTTTATTAATATAATTTAATTCTTCTGTTATTTGTGGATTCCAATATTTTCTCATGTCCGTTCGAGTGAAATTCAAAAATTAGTCGTTTGAATGTTATGAATGAGACTTTTTTTTTTAATTATTATTCATGTTTCTGTCCTGTGTAGTGTGTGTGTATGATTTCACAAGAGGACGAAGAGAGTAGCGGTAAAGAAGATACAGGGGTTGTGACGAATTTGGATTAGAGTTTCGTTTTAGTAGTTGTCTCCAATAATAAGAAGGATAGAATATTTTATGTTGGGATTTTTATTTTTTGGCTTAATTACAAGTGTAAGTCGGACGACGATTCGTTTTTGTTATTGAATTTATTAAAGAAGTTGCGCCTTTATTATTATTATTATTATTATTATTATTATTATTATTATTATTATTTTTGGTGAACCATTTATATATATAACTTTGTAGTCTCAGCTTTGATGTGCAAATGCTGGAAAGAAAGAAAGCCATTACTCATATTTATTTATTTTTCACTTCAGATCTAGAGGATGTTAACTCTTATTTATATCACGAAGTGGTGCCTGTTGCTTTAGTAAAGAACTTTATTTTTAGATTGTCTCATTTCTCAAAATATTTTCTCTTCAATAAAAATCATGCTCAACTTATAATGATAACAAATAGATTTTAGATTCATATTGGCTCTTTGATTCATTTGTGAGAGAAATCAATCTTCGAAAAATGATAGTGATTATTAAATTTGTGAAATTTCAAGTCCTAGTTCTACTAGGTAGATCTAAGTTTGTGGAGAAAATTCTATGTGAGTAATAATCAATGCACGTCAAATAATATCTTTGTTTAAAATCTAAGGGTGCATTTGATAACAAATATGAAATTTGCATCGAAAGAAAATAAATTTTACTCAATTTAATTTCTTAAAATTTATTTGCATGAAAATTGTCAATTAAATGTGTTTAATTGATTTAATTTTCAACGTTAAAAATATAATACTTGTTTATTTTTTATTGGTGGGTAAAGGAGAGAGAGAGGATAGATGAAAGAGAAACAACGTGAGTGAATTCCATGGAAAATAAAATCCTACTCCCCCTAAAAAAAATATTTTCCTTGATTTAGAGGAAAATATAGTCACGTTATCAAAAGTAGAAAAATATTTTCCATGAAAAATATTGACAATCAAACGCACTTTAAAAGTCTATTTATTAGTATTCTCTCCATCTCATTTATAGATGTTGGTTTTATTTTTCACATGGATCAAGAAATCTTATTTAATGCTATTGAAAAAGCAATTTTTGCCAAAAACTTTTCTGGTTTACCATTATTTATATTGGTACTATTTCAAGATTAAGTGGAAAAAATTGATTATAACTAGATAAATTAAATAAGGATATATTAGTAAATAAACAAAATAAAACAATCTCAATAAAAAGGGACTATATAATTGTGACAAGAAAATAAGAAAAATCAGCCTATATAAATAGGATGGAGGGAATAATATTGACATTGTCGATAGTTTATAGTGACACAATAGCGAAAAATATTTTTAGAATTAAAATATCATTTAATTTCCTTCATATGATTTTTTAATGATATCAACAAAAGAAAGTATACAATCTCCTCTCTTTGTTTAAATTAAAAGTTAAGTTCAACCTTTTTTTAAAAAGTTAAGTTCATTCTCCCATTATATATGTAAAGGTAATATCATTCATTGCTATCCTAAACCTAACACAGTAACGCCACATGCCAAGTGGTGTGTACATTTATGATTTTAACACAATAAGGACACAAGAATGGGTAAATGAAACATTGTTTTAGTTAGTATTAAACAGGCATAAAAAGGTGATCGAAGGTCATTATTTTTTATTAAGCCAACAGCCTGGAAGTTAGCTTATTTTATATATTTAGCGTCAAACGTCATGACATCGTGAGGCTGACTTCATCCTATGTGAGAATGGTGGGTAGTGGGCTTTTAAGTGGGTGTGAAGCTATCATCAAAATCTTTGAACAAAGATATTGAAGCAACAAATGTTGGTGGCAGAAAAAGGGTTCTACAATGGTTTTAAAAGGGGACCAAAGAAAGACATGCGTGCGACCAATGGCAGCAAGAGCACAATAAGAGATATTGCAAAGTAACTTTGTGGTTTCTTGGTTCCTTTCCTAGTAGGTTTATTGATGAAATATTTGGCAAATTAAGCCCTATTTGATGAAAATTAAAATTTTAAATCAAGTCAAAGTCAATTAATTTTATTCTCAAATGTTATGGGCCCACAACTTTTTATTCACATATTTTATTAACTTTTATTAAAATCTATTAAACTTTTGATTTTAATCTCCATCAAACAAAGTCTGAACGGAAGAAATTAGATAATGTTAGCATTCAATTTGTAATTTATTAGTAAGAATGTATAGCATGGTTTTAAGAATAAATTTTTGGACAAAGTATATTAAGCACCAAGATAGAAACTGTTTAAAGAAGGAAAGAATCTATATGTGGACTTGGGTCTGTTCCATCTGAACATATTAACCTTGTTACAAAGAGTAATCGCAGTTATTATGCATTAGTTACTTATTTACCTATAATTGATGTGGATTTATCTCTTAACATATCTGCTGAAGGTAGTGGCTCATGTAAAAACTCACAAATGAAATTTGATCGCTTCTTAGAGCTTTAAAACAATATTGTTAATTTAAAATTTACATATTTCTAAGATATCATGCATGGTATGAACCATGAATAATGCTACTCAAACGGGGATTGCAAACAGAGGCAAGCATAGGTTGGCAGCATCTATGCGGCTAAGTTTTTTATTTTTTATTTATTTATTATTATTATTATTTTAATTGTTCAATGATGTTGCCCCATGTTCCCCCCTATTTTTAATTTCCATTGTTGAGCAAGTTTGTATAGCATGATTGAGAACCACAATCACGACCATTAATTCAAATTTTAAAATAATAATAATAATAATAATAATAATAATAATAATAATAAATAAATCATCATAATTCCATTTACAAATATCTAATGAAAACAAAGTATAGTTAATTTTTCATGCCAATTTCAAATTCGAAATATCATCTTTGCAAATAAGAATTCACGTGGTCATACAATCTCTTCTTCATAGAAATATATAGAATCTATCGAGCAGTTAGCAATTAAGCTACTATTTGGCCCCCATTTAATTATAATTCATTTTTCAATTAATTTCATATCGACCATACATTTTTCAATAAAATAATATTAAATTTAAACCCAAAGTTTTTTCTTCTTTTTGAATAACACATTTTCCATAAAAAAGAAAAAAAAAATTACTATCACAAAATCAAATTCTCATTATAATGTGGAATAATGAGAATCAAAGGCTGGCTAAAATTATAAATTCTATACTTCAAATTTTAAACAACCAAAAATTCGACTCCACAATAATAAAACAATCTCTGTTATGCTTCGTGTCCAAAGCTCCCAGTGGAAGCCACGTCCCAGACGTGTGGAGGCGATACATCTAATAGTAAACAAGACAAAATCAAGAAAAATGGCTGATCTCTCCGGTCGAAGTGCTATCTTCATCTAAAGTTCTTTGCCGAAACACTCTCTGGATTTTAGCCTGTCAAGCCGAAGCACTTGATGTCTTCAAAGCGAATTTGCAGAGTATTTATAGGAATGATTGATATAACGCTTGTTTTAATGAATGTCAAAAATGTCAGCCTAAAATGTAGGATGGCTGACCCCTTGTCATTGTATTTAATGTATGGCTGAGTGACGTGAGACTTTGATTAATGAGATGAAGCCATGTGGTTCTAATCCAATAATCACCATATTGCTAGAACACTATAAATAATAACTCTTGTAACATTTTAACAGGATGGAAAATATATGTAAACTTCATATAGTTGAAATCACAACCTTCTCTTGATTATTTCATTTTGATATGCTCAAGTTTGGATTCCTTCCATTTGGGTGGAGTTGTTTACAATTGATCATTGCTTTTGTAATCATTTTTTATCACATAGTTGCAGCTTGACCATTTTCATCTCATGTTGTAGAGCATTTCCCACATTCAAAACGTGCCGAGTGGGAGCAAGTGGGGCCAACATCTATTGTCCACGTGGCTAATACGGTAAGCGGAGTCAACAGATTGGCATTGTCCGTGGAAAACCATACATTTAACCACGAAAACCTTGTGGGAAAAACTAGCCAGTAACCTTTATTTGGAGAGATTTCTTGCATTTGAAGAAAATGAAGTGTTTTTGAAGAAAAATCACCAAGTACTCCCAAGTTGAATTATTCCTTTGAAAACACCCTTAAATTCCTCAAAATAAGGAAAATCACGATGCCAAAGAATCATGTTACTTAGAAATACTACCATGAGTTCTACCAGTGAAGAGTCAGCATCTCAGAGAGCCAGGGAACACCTTGAAGAAGGAACCCTCCAAGTTGCTCTAGCAACTCGCCAACGATTTCATCAGCCACATAGGAGAGGTGGATCGAGAAGTGGGTTTAAGATAACTGCTAGACTCACTGGGAAAGTGGTCATTATTGCTGCAAAATACGAGAAACATAACCTAACAAAACCTTGCCATGCAGGAGCTGCTAAGAAGGATGCAAGGCCATGGAGGATACTCAATTCTTCCCTATGCAGCTAAAAGAAATGTATTCCACAATCCCTTATAAGGAAACTACTATCATGGTGAAGAGGAGGTCCAGAGCCAAATAGCTGGACACCAACAATACGATTTCCTCCAAACTATGATTCAAAAGACATGCCTTAAAGGTCAGTAAGTGTCTTTGACAAGCTGAGCCTAGGGCAACCTAGTAATAGGAAGGCTCAACCTTTTTTGGTACGTATAAAAAGGACAGGACTACCTCAGTTCGAAATACAATATGAACCAGTTGATAACAACATGCCTCCAAAGCTCCACCTAAAAATAGGCATAAGAGAGAGCAGAACAGGTAAGGAATTAAGCAGGACCATGTAAACCACCTCAAGAAACACAATTCAGAGAAGATGAAGATTTTGATGAACCACAAAGGTCCTACGATCTTGATGACGATGATGACAATCTCCTATTGTTACAAAAGAGTAGGAATGTCCCCGTCTTAAATCACTTCACGCTTCCTAAAATCTCCAAGTATGACGAAAGAGGCGATTCTACAATGCACCTCAACATCTTCAAAACTCATATGAGCTTGAGAGGAGCCACCCCTACCATGAAGTGCAGAGCCTTCCACTTAACTCTAAGTGGAGTGGCTTAAGGGGATGATTGGATATGAATCTCTCTTCTGAAGAGATGTGTAAAACATAGACCGTACTAATTATGATACATTATTGGAAATGATAAAGCATAAGATCATCAATGAAGAATTGAAAGATCATCGGGATAAGGCAAATCGAGGACTCCCACCACGTCAAATGTAAATAGAAAGAGGTCTCATCTCCAATTTAATGGATCACCAAGTTGGACAATAGACCTCCTTCAATCCAAGACAAGCATTGGCTGCAGCAACATTAAGTGCAGTGCTAACTTTAGCTTTCGAGAAAGTGAACCCCAGTGAAAAAAGTACCAAGGTAGACCTTACCAACGATTCTTCCCATGAGGAAAGGTAAGGAACGAGGTGTTAAACCTAAAGATCAGGATGAAGTATCCTTCTACTACACATATCACCACTACCATAGTTACAACATTGTTAGTTTTCGCGATGCACTCTAACAATCAAAGAAGAAATAGGTTCCAACAAAGAGACAAACCGCTTAGGCAAGATCAGTAGCCTAGGAATGATAAGAAGAGGCACCCAATAGAAGCGATGCCCCGAGAAGATGAGACAATGATGAGGAAAGACCCAATGAGGGTCAGAGAAAAAGAGCTTTCAGCTAATGATGGTGTGAGCCCATCCAAGAAATTGACACAATTTTTTGAGGCCCACATGTCGGGAAGAATCCAAAAATGACCAAAGAAACTATGTCAAGAAAGCTAAGGACCCAACAATGGCGATAAGGGTCCAACCCATAACATTCATCCAAGATGATGCTGCTGGAGTGCATTATCTACATTGTGATGCCCTGGTAGTAAGAGCTATTGTGGCCTAAAACGGTCTCAAAAGAATATTAGTAGACAATGAAAGCTCGATTAACATCATATTTGGAGCCACATTTGATAAAATGGAAGTCAGTCATGAGTTAACTCCAATGAATTTTCCCTTGTACAGATTTACTAGTGATAGCATCATCCTAAGAGAAAAAATTACTCAAGCAATAGAGATGTGGATGACACCATTAGTGACTCACTATTTTATGGAATTTTTTGTGGTAGACAATCGCTCAGCTTATCAAGGAGTGCATGGGAAGCCCACTTTAAAAAAAATCATGGCTGTCACATCCATCCACCACCTATACATGTAGTTCCCAATAGAGAATGGTATCACCACAATCAAGGATCAAATAAGTATTAGGGAGTGCTACTCCAACTCTTTTAGAAAATTTGAACCAAGGGATGTTAATGTCATTCTAATGGACATTAATGAGAACGACGACCTTGAACAAAGCAAAACCATAAAAAAAGGGATGACTTTGAGATGATAAACGCCTCTGAAAAAGATGCCATTTTTGAAGTTCAATCAACCACCGAAGGCTATTGAAAAAGCGGCTAATTTTGATGAATAGGATCCCCATATAATTGAGAGCGAACCACAGATAGCCTTGGTTGAGGAACTAGAAAGCTTTACAATGGGTTCTCGGAATCCTTCCAAATCCTTGCAGGTCGTAAAAAAACTACCAGCAATAGTCAAGGAAAGTTGAAATGTTTCTTGCACGACAACTTAGATGTCTTTGTAGGGAAACATGAGGACATGGTTGACATCGATCCAAAGGTTAGTTGCTATCACTTAAAAATTGACACAAATGCTACCTCTCATCGGTAGAAAATGAGAGCCATTAGCTCAGAAAGATATGAGGCCCTGAAGGATGAGGTAAAACAGCTGATTGATAATCACTTTATTCAAGAATCAACTTATCCGAAGTGGCTGTCAAACCACATCCTTGTAAATAAGCACAATGGAAAATGGGGGTATGCGTTAAATTTTTCAATCTTAACCAAGCCTGCCCTAAGGATGGCTTTTGATTTCCATGAATAGATCAACTCGTTGATTCTACTACTCAACATGAACTGCTAGCTTTATGGATGCCTATTCAGGCTACAACTAGATCCCAATGCACCCTGCTAATGAGGAACATATGTCCTCAATAACAGAAAGATGTCTCTATTGCTACAAAGTAATGCCTTTTGGGTTGAAAAATATAGAGGTCACACATACGGTATTTGATTTTAATGAAACCAAACCGATAGTTCAATGGGACGGGTATGATATTTGATTTTACTTACTTAGTTCGGGGCAGGATGGGAATGGTATTTGTGTTATCACCCCGCCCCGAACCGATTACTCATTAAAAAATTTGACAATTGGACTTTCCATTATTCTTTATATTATAATTTGTCTAACTCAAAATTTATGACCCATAAAATAATCTAATCCAATTACTACTTACCCACTAAGTACTAACCCTACCACAAAGAAAATAGGAATCAAATTCAACAAGACATTAGCTGATAGCCGTCTTCACTCGAGTCTCTGTAGTACGTCCCCAAAATTATTTTCTTTTCCACACCGTATTCTTTTTTGCTCGCTATTGTCATCCCCAAACAGAAGGGTATTTTATATTTTTTATTCATGAACTTTCTTTTATTGCTAATTTTTTTCTCTTTTGTGTGTAGAAAATTCTGCTCCTTCATCGTACTTCGAAATTTGTACAAGGTTTGGTGACGAGGATGTTGACGAAAATATATTTTTTTTTTTGTTTAAATCTTTAGTTAAGACCATTTTGGATTAGGTAGTATGGTTGTATTATTACTCTGCTTACATTTCTTATTTATTATATAGGAATCAGCTTTGAGCTTTGACGTGTGCTAGTAAGAGTTGTGGGGAAGAATAAAGATTGAATATGAATTAAAGTTGGAGCTTTTGAGTTATTGAGTAGGAATCAAGTTCGATGCACAAGGATCTTGGGACAAAGATATTGTTTAATATTGTTTATGTTGATAATATTGTTTGTTAAATTCGGATTTTGCATTTGATTATTGGGATATTGTTTGCTACATTGGTTTAGTATTATATTTTTGTTTTCATTGATTTTTTTTCATAAATTTTTTTTTTAAATTTGACGACTGGACCTACAAAAAATAATTTATTTTCATGCTTATTAATGACCTGAACCGAGCCGAACCAAGTTACAAACCGAATCGATTTACGTGATTATGGTGCGATTAAGGTATGACCAAAAAATTAGTGGTGCAGTGATGGTTTTGGCCGAACCGTTGCCAACCCTACTCTCTTCCATCTATATACAAATAAAAAGTAGACAAGTATAATATTTTTTAGGTTGAAAATAAAATCAATCAAACACATTTAATTGACAATTTTCATGCAAATAATTTATTGACAATTTCCAAGTAATTCAATCTCTCTCCCTCTCTCGCTTGTAATTTATTTTTTTCATATAAATTTCATGGTTGCAATCAAACACACCTTAAAGATAAAAGAGATACTAGAATATTTGTAAAATTTAACTTTCTAAGCCCCTATTTGAAATCTTTAAAATTTTAAAAATATAGTTTTGAATAATACTTTTTGAAAAATATGTGATTAAAAAATATGAAAAATTTTAAATTAACGTATAGAATATTTTATTACGTGAATGTATGATTAAAAATTAATATTAGATATAAACTAAATTTCATATAAAGAATGTGAAACAGAGGCAAAATTATAAAATACGTTCAATAGACATAGCATTTTTTTTATTTTTTATTTTATTTTAAAGGAATAGAGAGTGAAATGCTCAAAGACATGAAATGTATGCTAAAGATAATAGATATTATATTAGAGAGAGAGAGAGAGAGAGAGAGAGAGTGGTTGGAAAAGAAGAGTGGTGTTCGAAGACACAATTATTACATGAGTTCTTGGGGAAGTGGAAAGGGTTGGCGTGGAAATAGGTACAAGGAAAATTAGGGTAGAATATAGAAGAACGTGGGCGTGGGAGTCTCTTGACGTAGGTAGGGTACCAAAGGTAAAAAAAAGAAGTTAAATTTAGACCATTTCTATCATGATATGTCTCGCACGCACACCATATTCTCTTTTACTCTGCATTATTATTGTCCTTCCTTGCTCGACAATCCGTGTGCTGGGCAATTCACTGATTTGATTGTGCTTCCTCCCATCGCTATCTCCCAATGTGTGTGTATCCGCACTAAACTCCAATTTTTTTGGGATAATAGATTTTAGAATGGTATATCTCTAGAGAATATGTGATTAAAAGGCAAGAAAAAATTTGAGTTTAAGTGTTAAATTATTTTATTGAAAGGATGCACGAGTAAAAATGAATTTTGAAAAAATGAAACTCAAATAAGGGTTAAATCACTTGGCACTTGTGATATCAAGTTATACCATATTATCAACCTTTTTTTTCCCCCCGAGAAGGTGTATTGTTAATAGAAAAATTAAACATAAAATACTTAGGATTAAATATCTAGCCTAACCTTCCATCAGTGAAATCAAGATACAAAATTTTTAACATTTCATTGAAGTAATGCTCTCTACTATTTAAAAAATGTTTCAAGAGCGATAGATAAATTGATAATATTGGTAAATTCCATAAAAATGTATAATTTGACTGTTTCTAAATAATTTATAAACATTAACCAAACAATGAATCGTAATATGCGTGCAAGACATTAATAACTAGCTAGCAAAGAAGAATAATACTAAAATTTACTCTTTTGTTTCTGATATATGGAACTCATCATACTTTATCTACCCTCCATATCAGTTTTTAATGTCATTCGCGTAAGCTAAAATAAATTCAAAATCAGCATCAGAAAAACCACATATTTCATGTACACTTAACTGCATGCTATGTTAGTTTCACTCACAAAGTTATTTACGCCTTCCCTATTTATACAGGTTCCCGTCCAAATAAATAAGGGAAGTGGATCATCCATTATAATTGGATACGGAAATGGATTAAGAGAGAGGAAACAGAGTGCCGTGAGATGTAAGAAAAGAAGACTAAAAGTATTTATTATGTTGGGAGTGGACACTCGGTGGGGATGAGAACAGACTATGAGGGCCCAGAAAAAACAAATAAACCAAAAAGATACCTGTGAGAATGAGAGAAAGCGAAAAGGTAATTTGACGGTAGGATAAAAAGAGATCACTACCATTCACACCCACAAAGGCTGTGGCAGAGAAGAATAGAGTGAAGAAAAAGTAGAAGAAAAGGGGCAAACGGCTCTCCATCACAAGTTCAAAACACAAGGCTATGTCTTTTCTTCCTTTTTCTGTTTATTCCTTGACGTCCCTTTTTGCTTTGTAGGAAGAAGAATCCAAGTTTTAATCCCTTTCTTCATATACTATCTTTTCATGTGAAAGTACGATTAAAAGATTAATAAACAACCCTAAATTTGTTCAATTCAAACCCTGTTTTCTGCTATATATTTACCATATAAAGCCCATAAATTGAAGGGGTTGGGATAAAGGGATTTGTAGTATTATGTATGATAAGATAGAACAAGAATACCATCAGATGCAGCAACAGAACAGTACTTTTCAAGAAGTACCTCAAATCCTCCCATGGAGTTTTTCTCCGGGTCAAAATTTCAACCCGGTTCATCACTTTTCGACCCATAACCATGACCCATTTCTTCTGCCTCCAGCACCTTCATCCTACGGAGGTTTATTTAACAGAAGGCCTTCGGGTTTGCAATTTGAGTACGAGGGTGGTCTAGGTCAGTTGGTGCATGAAAGTTCTGTCCCTTTTGGCCTCCAGGCTGAGCTGCAGAAAATGACTGCTCAAGAAATAATGGATGCCAAGGCTCTGGCTGCTTCAAAGAATCACAGTGAAGCTGAAAGGAGACGTCGAGAGAGAATCAATAACCATCTTGCAAAACTTCGCAGCTTACTCCCTAGTACTACTAAAGTAAGTATCGTATAATATAGGGTATGTATGATGAACTGTGCTCGACATGATTGGACTATATTTTCTTCTTCCGTAGTATTGTTCAATATAGTCAAGTCTACCTTATTAAATATGTCAAACGTTTACGCAGTTAGTCTTTCGTTTGATCCATAGGATGGTCAGCCCAATTTGAATTTGCTATTTTGGGTTCAAAGGTCTCTGCAAATATTTCCAACAAAATACTTAGATTGACCCTGCACAAGTGATATATTTCAAGATCTAGATCAGTACTAGACTACTAGTGAATATTTAGTTGGTGAATATATCACGAAGTGACACTTTTTTTTTTTTTAAGAATAATTAATTATATTTCCACTTCCACATTGTATTGTGTTGTGTGGGATTTGAAACTTCATTATTATGTTGTTGCTGCATTATAATTGGCAGTGTGTTAGTTCCAAGGAAAGAATAATGGCAAAAAGGGTAAGCTTAATAGGGGAACTATGACTTTTTCTAATCCATGTGAAAAATCTGCAATTATTTTTAGTTCCAAACTTCTCTTATGGTTTTCTCATTTGCACTTGGTATTATTTAGACAGACAAAGCATCATTGCTAGCTGAAGTAATTCAACAAGTTAAGGAGCTAAAGCGGCAGACTTCACTCATAGAAGAATCAAGTCCCGTTCCAACTGAAATTGACGAATTAACAGTCGACAATGAATCGTACGCAGATGGAAGATTCATTCTCAAAGCTTCATTGTGCTGTGAGGACAGGTCTGATCTCTTGCCAGACATTATTAAAACCTTGAAAGATTTGAGATTAAAAACACTGAAAGCAGAAATTACAACACTTGGCGGACGCGTAAAAAATGTTCTACTCATTACTGGAGAAGAAGATTCAAACAGTGATGATCAAGAGCAACGAGAATACACTATAACCTCAATCCAAGAAGCCCTTAAAGCTGTAATGGAGAGATCAAACTGTGGTGATTCTGGTCCAGGAAGTGTTAAGAGACTAAGGACAAATATCAATATCCTTGAACGCAGGTCCCTTTAAAAATTTACTGAGATTGATCTATCTTATTCTACATTTTCTTTACTTTGAGGTTTTGTGTGTGTGTGTGTGTGTGTGGTTTTTTTTTTTTTTTTTTTTTTTTTTTTTTTTTTTTTTTTTTTTTTTTTTTTTTTTTTTTGTAATGATTACTATTAGGTATAATTATGTTGAAATCGAAAAAGTTGACATGAGTGGATTGTGGACCTCGCAGAAGGATGATACACAAATCAAGAAGTAAGTATTGCAGATAATGCTGCACGATTGGAGTTTAGAAAATATTCTCTCTTTCGCGAGGGGAGAAACCTTAGAAAGAAACCTAAAATACACTATAGGATTTAAACCCATCTGAATTTGATTTGGACAAGAAACATGCAGCTTGTTTCTTGTTCTGTAGTGTGATTTTCTGTGTATGAACACTTCCAATGGTGTTTGCTACTATTCATGAAGTTCTACGAGCCTGCTGGCCGCCACCTCGGCCACTTTCCCTCCTACATGCAATAGTTTTCAGGCTTCCAGCTCTGGTGTCCTAAATTTCTAAAGGGAACAGCAAACTTTGAGAGCTTGTGATGGACTGATAATTGTGGGAAGGTGTGTTTGTGTTTATCAAGGCATTTGATAATTAATATATGTGAAGTGCAAGATTTTGAGTTGCACTTTTTGTTGAAAAACTTTCATTAGTTCTTCTTATTAATTAAATATCATCTGGTGCAGTCTAACTGCTCAATTTTTTATTTTTCTTTCTTACATTAAAATTTTATATGCTAAATTTATGTGCACTTCACTGTAGTCTATATGATTATATGCGAGGATTTTCATGTTGGTTGTCGGTATGAATGCACACAAAATTAGAATATGAGCAGAATGATAGTTTTTTATAGAAGGATGGGTTCTATTGGGGTGTTTGGTACCATAGATTAGCCAAACATTGATTAGGATTACGAGAAAAATAGAAGTTCAAATCTTATTAAAATAAGTGATATGTATAATGTTATATAATAATATGTATATCTAATAAACCTCTATAATCTTAGGGTCAAACAATTATATAACTACTTGTCTAGATTCTTTGATTTTTTCTCTCTCTAAATGAATCGCTGGAAGAATGGGTATTTATTCTCTCAAAAAATAAAGATAATATAAATATTGACGAAGGCATATATCGTATCCTTCATTCCAACAGGTAGAACAAAGATAAACTTAACTAGTTTAGGGAGTTGAAGAAAAAGAAAATTCTCGCATTAAATTTCTTGTGCAGTCACCGTGCTATATACAATGTATTGTATTAAATATTTTTGACTTGTGATTAATTTCAGTCACGTTTCAGATTACAGTAGACACAGTATGGAAACGTGGCTATAACATTCTCAGTCCCCCAACCTACCTCCAACCTAATAGCTAGATGGGAACGTAAAATTATTCCTTGTTCAGCAGCTTGCCAAACAACGGATGAGAGAAAAAAATTACAAGTATGACTAGCGTAACATCTACGATTGAATTTGCTTTTATTCTAGTACTTAAGGCTCTTTATTTTGGGCCGTATATGATGCTTGGGCTTTGGGAGGGAGAGATGTGTCATAGTTTTGTAAACTTACCTCATCGACACAAAAAAGAAATAAAATGATGTATAGAATATCGTTACTACGAGAACTATATACTTAGTCTAGTGTTAATCAATTGTAACTCTAATCGAATAGCCAAGTGTGTTTTTGAATGATTTAAGCTAATTAAATTAATTATTTTAGTGACCAAATTATGAAAAATTTTAACTTTAAATTGGATGGTTTCATTTCAATACAATGCAATAACACGACAACATGTGCACATTCTTGTTTTATAAATGTTTCTAATTTAATTAATAGCATCTCTTGATATCAACTAAATATATCGTCTCATATGTGATCTTTATATATCTCCATGAAAGATGCGAAATAATGCATTAAAGATGGTAGAACATTTATAGAAATCTTGCAAAGTATAGCGATATATTTGTCATCTATCAAACTTTATAATGGCTGTTGTAATGTGCTATTTATCCTATTGCTCTCTTGGGAACAATAAAATTCACAAATCATTTCAATTAGTGATCAAGTAATTAAAAAGCATTAAACGTAATAACAAATATTCAACAATAAGGACATATTGGGCATTATTTTATCGAATTTATATTAAAATATCATAATAAGGATCCATCCATGTTTAAGTAATTGAAACCTTAGTCTAACATCACAAAATTGTCAAAAAAAAAAGAAAAAAAAAAGAAAAAAAACATATTTAATTGAAGAAAGAAGCCCCGAATATTGATAAATTGGAAGAAAAAGATGAATATTGAAATCTTGAACCTCTTCAATGATTTTTTGATGAATCTCCAGTTATATCTTCTCTTCTTTGTCCAAGGATCTAGATTGAAACATCAATTTATGGAAAAATTTTAATTGCCCTTTCATTCTTTATAAAACAATAAAATTGGCCTCTTTTTTTTATGATAATTGATGAATAATGGTGTATGAGAGTGTATGTATACAGAGTGAAATTAGGTCAAGAATTACGTTCAAGTTGGATTTCAAAAGGGTTTCAATTAAATAAGGAAAGTTGCATCCGTGTCGCGCATGATTGTCTCTGTGCAGCTATCAATATTTTTTATCGTATCTTTCTCTTTCGATATCTAATTGAGTCGATTTAAAGTCTGTTGCAAAACCAACTCAAAGGTCTATATGTGTTCTAGAAATATAATTTTTCCAATTTGAGCATTTATTATGTCAAAAATGTGTCTCAATCTCAGATTTAGAATCTTAATTGGTGAAATATTAAATATATTTCAATCTTTAATTCTTTTGACTTCCAATTGCATCCAATTAATCATCTATGATCTTCAATAAACATTTTATGGTCTGAATCAACTATTTAATACTTACAATTTGGTCTCCGAACTTTGGATTTTTTATTTTATTTTATTTTATTTCACTTTTTTACTCGTTTTTACTCCTTTTGATCAAATTTCATCCAAAATTGCATATTACTTACACCAACTGACATTTAAATGAAGTAGTATTTTATTCAATTAGGTTCCAAATATTCGCTTTTGATTGCCAAAATTGGTACACGTATCATGTAGCATGAGAGGTGTTGACCCCAAAAAGCGTTGCCAATAGATACCGGTCCCACCCGTGCACACGTGGGCAAATGTCCAACACACTAAGATACGTGAACGGTCTAAAACGAGCGGTTCAAAGGGCGTGGGAGTAGCCCAACGACGCGGGACGGCGAGGTTCGGAATTCGGTGGGTTGTTCGTGATCCGATTGTACAATAATTACCAACCGGTGTTCGTCGATGTATGTGTAAATGTGTATAAACTCGATTTGTATATTGTAAGTAAATGAGAGAGAGTTTAGTAAAGTGTAGTTCTTTGTATTGATTCTTGCATTAGCCTTTTGATGTTACACAAGGGAAGTATTTATAGTGATATATGTGAAATGGGAGCCCTTGGATGAGGTGGCAGTGGCCTCATCTCTTTGATTCAAACATCTTATCCTAGGTATGAGGCTTGACTTGTTAGCTTGCTGCGCATTTATTACTTGTGCAGAGGCTCCATACTAGTGACAAGACTTGACCTTTATACTTATGATAAACGTTCCGTCAATCATTCGAATAAGATCTTTGTGTGGGCAATCTCTTGGGAGAGGTGACCAGGGAGGAAGCCTCCTTGTGGTTCGAAGGTTCCTGCATCGGCTCCGGGGCGTCGGCCATTTCATACGATACTTCCACTTGAGGGCTTTAGCTACCTTCAACCAGTTTCAGCATCATGGCTTCGGGTCATAGGCCTCGGCATGTGGACCTCGGGTACATTTACAGGCCTCGGTAAAAGAGGGCCTCTCTAGTGGACCTCGGCTTGAAGGGCTTCGGCGATAGTCCACCTCGACGATCTATGCCACCTCGGCTGGAGGGCCACGTGGTTCGCCCTGGGTGGGCCATTGGCCCAGGTAGGTTGGCCAAGTATAACAACACGCAACAATAGTCCCCCAAGTCCAAGTATAGATATTTATATCACGGCTGGAGTTAGAGATGTGCTGCTGTGGGTGAATGGTGAAGAGCCGAGGCTGTGTTGAAGGTGAGGCTGAGGTGGTTGGGAAACCGAGCCTACGAGGCTTTGTTGGTGAACGTTGAAGTTGAAGTCGAGGCGGTTGAGAAATCGAACCTGCGAGGTGGTTGAGAAACCAAACCTGCGAGGCTTGTTGGCTTCATCAGCTGAGGTTCCATGGTAATGATTGTGCGTCGATAGCTGTGCCAATGATTTGATGTTTTGTGCTTGTTTTCGAGGAAAAGTGGCTGGTCCGTCCGACTTCCAAGGCGCTTGCTGTCGTCAAATTAAAAACACAATTATGAGGACAGTTGGAGGTTCTAGAAACAAACGCGTTGGATGGGGTGCGTGAGAGGCACGTTTGAATCTGAAGCATAGGTTAGAAAAATTGTTTGAATTCAACGCCTCAGATTTGATCTACAATGGAGGGTTCAGATTGACTGAGTTTTGATCTAACGATTGAGGTTCGTCGTGGACCTCTATAAAGGGTAAGAAAATCCCATTTTTTAGGACTTTTGAAAATTTGCAATTCGATTCTCTCTCAAATTCCTGAATCTTCCGACGTCAAGACTGCCTGTTTTTGATATTTCGGCTTATCTCCGTTCGTAGTGTTCTTCTCTTAGGTATCATTCATAGAAAAACCTTATTTTTGTTGTGTTTATTTTGTGAGATGGAGTCCACCTCAGGTAGGGAGTAGGTGACGGTTGCGTGGTTAGATTACGAGGTCAGTCAGAGGAGGGATGCCGAGGCTGATAATTATGTCATGACCGAGGACCCAGTAGATTATACTGAAGAGTGGGGGCATCTAGGGTGCCCTCAAATATGATGTGGAAGAGGTTAGGGGAGATCAGGGAGAGATATAGTGTCCCCCACACCATAGAGATGCTAGTCCCCGAGCCGAATGAACGGGCCTGCTATCCGAGGTCCGGATGCGTGGCAGTCAGTGAATACCTATTTAAGGCAGGTATGCGTCTTCCTCTGCACCCCTTCTTTAGGGCGGTGTTGAGGAATTTTATGTTGTCGCCGACCCAGGTTTTGCCAAATGGGTGGAGCCAGTTGGTCGGCTCATACTTCCTATGGAAGGAGGTGTCACTTGGGGAGGACATGCCTCTCCATGTATTCATGACACTTTTTCAGCCTCGGATCATTGGGAAGGAGTCCAGGGGGTGGTATTATCTTACACCTTGGGGGGCTCACGCACCCTTTGTGGGGGGGCTGCCTTCCTCCATTAAGGGGTAGAAGGAGTCTTGGTTCTGGGTGCGGGGAAAATGGTAGGCAGTGGAGGGGGACAAGACCCTTTCTTGCACAGTGCCGACCCAGTACTACGAAGCTCGTGAGTCTTCCAGCCCATGCTTGTAATTCTGAATTGAACACTTTGAAAGTTTCTAACTGTTGGGGGTTCCATTGCAGATTGTAGTACGAAGTTCGAGCTCAGCAGGGAGAAGTTCGAGGTGATAGAGGACATCTATAAGAGGCCTCTGAAGCTCCGCCACTTTGACCATCTAATCGACCGGAGTCACTACTTTCTGGATTTTAGACTGATGGCTTCCAGAGGTACGAGGCTCCCATAGTTGTAAATTTCCTTGTGTTTTTTACTGGACATTGATGTGCTGACCTGACGCTCTTGTGCAGATAAATTCAAGAGGAGGGAGTACCCAGCTCCAGACATGGCTACAATTATAAAAGCCATCACCACCGCCATGGCTAGGGCTTTGAAGCCGGGGTCTAGCGGGGCCAAGGAGGTCCGAGGCAAGGTAAAACACCTTTCTAAGGACAGTACTCCAAAGGCTTCCGAAGAGGGAGCTTCTCAGAGGCAGGAGAGGCCAAAGGAGCCTCGGGGGAAAGAGAAAGTCCCAGAAGAGGCGAAGAGGAAGAAGCTGGTGCACATTACTAGATCGTCCGAGAAATTTGGGACGTTAGTGTCCCACGAGGCCAAATCAATAGGTGAGCCAAAACTGCTCGCATCTGCCTCTAAAGCCATTAAGTTAGAAATAGTCAGAGAAGCTGAGGCTGAGGAGGCTAGGGAGGAGACCGCGATGAGGGCTGCAGAGGCTGCCGAGGAGGAGACAGCTAAACAAAAGCCTATTCGGGAAAAGGGGAAGTCTCCAAGCTTCCTAGCTGGAAGGGAGGAGACCTTGGCCCCAGCCTTGGTAGAGGCTCTTCCCCAAGAGGTCTAAAGTACCACAGAGAACTTTTATCGATTTTGGACGGACAGGTGGCAGCTGCATGCCTCCTCCTACGAAGCTACCAACCTGACGTGGGCGTTGGTGAGCCAAAGCGTTAGAACTTTTGGCCTCGCTCTTGAATGCAGGGAAGCTCTGAGTGATTTTCAGACAAGGACCAGGTCTTCAGAGGAGAAGACGGCCTCCCTTGCAGAGGAGTTGAAGGTGGCTAGGGCTGAGGTGGAAGAAGCCAGGGCCAAAAAACTTGAAGAAATGGCCAAGCTGGAGTCTGCCTTGGCCCAGATTGAGGCCTTGAAGAAGGAGGTCCACGAGTCACAGTGCGAGGTGGCCTCCCTTACAAAGAAGGTGGAGGTCTCCAATGAGCTCCAGAAGGTGACCGCCGAGGCCCTGGAGAAGGCCAATCTCTCTTTGACGGGTGCCCAAGAAGCTTACCATTTCTTGGAAACCCAAGTCAAGTGGTATGTGGATGATGCGTCCCATGCCAGAGAGGAGGCCCAACAGGCGAGGGAAGGGGCGGTGCAGGAGTATGTTGCCAACTTCCACAACACAGACGAATATAAGAGCTTCAGTGCATACTGGAGAAACTTTGCCTATGCTGAGGTGATAGAGCAGGCAGAGGAACTGTATCCCAATTCGGATCTGACTCAACTTAGGTCTGAATTCGTGGATGAGGTACCTCAGACCCCTGCTGAGGACGTGCAGGGAAATGAAGCACCTCCCCCATCTACCCAAGCTGCCGAAGCCCCAAGCACAGAAGCACCTCCCCCATCTACCCAAGCTTAGATTAGTTTTCTTTTCAGCATTTTTCGAATGTAATGGCCCGAGGCCCACTTTTGTAATCCTTTTTGAAGATCAATATAATGCCTATTTCATTCATTGTTGTTTCTTTATCAAAGTGTGCGCGCCTCGTTTAAGCAAATGAACTTAAAGGTTGACAGAAGCATCAACTAAATAACTCTAACTTGGTACCTTAACTTCAATTACTTTAAACAACTGGATTGAACCTCTAATAAGCAAATGAACCTTGGACTTAAGCAAATGGTCTTTACTTCAGCATGATAACTGTTTGAGCCTCGGACTTAAGCAAATGATCTTTACTTCAGCATAATAACTGTTTGAGCCTCGGACTTAAGCAAATGATTTTTACTTCAGCATAATAACTGTTTGAGCCTCGGACCTAAGCAAATGATCTTTACTTTAGCATAATGTTTGAGCCTCGGACGTAAGCAAATGATTTTTACTTCAGCATAATATTTGAGTCTCGGACTTAAGCAAATGATCTCTACTTCAGCATAATGTTTGAGCCTCGGAACCAAAAAAAAAAAATAATTGCACGTGAGGTGGCTTCTTTCCTTGGTGTTTTGTCTAGCTAAAGGGAGGCATGTGCTAGTGCCTCGGAGTTCAAGCGAGGTGGCCAGAGGTGGGACGAGAGCCTCTCCTCCGAGGTGACGACGCATCCCAGACACGGTGGATGGTGCAGCCATGTTGAGGCTTCTTCCCTTGGAGTTTTGTTTATTTTGGCCAAAGGGAGGCATGTGCTAACGCCTCGGAGTTCAAACGAGGTGACCCAGAGGTGGGACGCGAGCCTCTCCTCCAAGGTGACGACGCATCCCAAACACGATGGATGGTGCAGCCATGTTGAGGCTTCTTCCCTTGGCGTTTTTTTTATTTTGGCCAAAGGGAGGCATGTGCTAGCGCCTCAGAGTTCAAGCGAGGTGGCTTAGAGATGGGACGCGAGCCTCTCCTCCGAGGTGACGATGCGTCCCAGACACGGTGGATGGTGCAGCCATGTTGAGGCTTCTCCCCTTGGCGTTTTGTTTATTTTGGCCAAAGGGAGGCATGTGCTAGCGCCTCGGAGTTCAAGCGAGGTGGCCCAGAGGTGGGACGCGAGCCTCTCCTCCGAGGTGACGAGGTAGTGCAACACGTTAATTTAATTACTGAATTTTATTGAACCATAGAAATGTTACAAAGGCTGGGAAAGGTCGTCCAGCAAGATAGTACATTTATTGGTAGTAGATTCTGAGGTGTTCAATGTTCCATGGATGGGGTTGTACCTTGCCGTTCATGTCTTCAATCCAGTAAGTCCCAGGTCGGACTTTTTCTTTGATTTTGTATGGGCCTTTCCAGTTTGGGCCAAGGGAATCGGAACCAGGTTCTTTTAAGGAAAGAAAGATCCTCCTAAGTACAAGGTCGTTGATTCGGAATGACCTCTTCTTGACTTTCAAGTTGAAATACCTTGTCATCTTTCTCTGATATGTGCCGAGCTTCAATTGGGAGTCATCTCTTCTTTCTTCGATGAAGTAGAGGTCAAACCTCCGAAGCTCATCGTTAGTTATCTCGCTGAAGTGCAGACGTCTTGGGGATGGAAGTCCGACCTCCACGGGGCTCATAGCCTCAATTCCGAATGCCATGAGGAAGGGTGTTTCTCCTGTTGGGGTCCTGGTGTTGGTTCGGATCGCCCAAAGGACTTGGGGCAGCTCATCAACCCAGGCCCCTTTTGATACATCAAGCTTTCTTTTCAAGACGTACTTGATCGTCTTGTTCACAGCCTCAACTTGGCCATTTGCTTGTGGGTGGTGAGGTGTGGAGAAGTGCTTCTTTATGTCGAGCTCTTCGCATAATTCTCTAACCTTCTTGTTGACAAACTGTCTGCTATTGTCTGAGACAAGTGAGTGGGGGATTCCGAACCGGAAAATAAAATTCTTCCATAAGAACTTGGATGTGTTGGCTTCAGTGATTTTTGCCAGTGGTTCGGCTTCAACCCACTTCGTGAAGTAATCAATAGCCACAATTGCAAAACTTGCCCCTCTTCTACCTTTAGGTAAGGGACCTATGAGATCCACACCCCATTTTGAGAAAGGCCAGGGGCTAGAGACGGTGGTCAGCTCCTGCGATGGTTATCGCTGCACCGGAGAGAAGCGCTGGCATTTATCGCATTTTCGTACAAACTCGAGGGCATCCCGCTTTAGTGTGGACCAGTAGTACCCCTCTCTCAATATTTTTCGTGCTAGAGATAGACCTCCGGAGTGGTTGCCGCATACGCCCTCGTGGACTTCCCTCAATATGTAGGTAGCCTCTTCTCCTTCGACGCACCGTAGGAGTGGGGAGGAGAAGCTTCTCTTGTAGAGAACATCATCAATGAAGAGGAAGTGGGATGTCCTCCTTCTTAGCTTGTAAGCCTCATTCTTGTTAGTTGGCAGTGCCTGGTCTTTGAGGTATGCTACGATTGGTTGCACCCAAGTGGGAGTCCCAGCGATCCACATTATACTTGGGGTCTCGATCGAAGGTAGGAGGAGGTGCTCAATAGGTACTACTATGAGTAGCTCCGAGTCCTTGCTGCTAGCTAGCTTCGACAGTGCATCAACATGCATATTTTCGATGCGAGGCATCTGGATCAACTCAAACTTTTCAAAGGATGGGATGAGATTCATCACCATTTTCAGGTAGGAGGCCATCGTTTTGTCTTTGGCTGAGAAGTTACCATTGACTTGGCTAACAACTAGCTGGGAGTCACTACTGATAAGTAGCCTCTTTACTTGCATTTCGGTGGCCAGCCTGAGGCCGGCAAGAAGTGCCTCATATTCTGCTACGTTATTGGTAGCTTTGAATCTGAACCTCACTGCCGAGGTGAACTTGTGACCTTCGGGGCTGATGAGGACAACCCCAGCGCCGGAGCCAACATCCCCAACTGACCCATCAACGAAAAGATTCCACGTGGGGGGTTCGACAGGTTCCATGATTTCATCCACCTTAGGTAGGTTGGCGAATTCAGCCACAAAGTCAGCTAAGGCTTGCCCTTTTATGGCTGCCCTAGTCTTGAATACAAGGTCAAATTCACTCAGTTCTATCGCCCATTTCAATAACCTTCTTGAAGCATCTGGCTTTTGGAGTACCTGCCTCAAGGGAAAATTTGTCAGTACATGGATGGTGTGAGCTTGGAAGTAGGGTCTCAATTTCCTAGAGGCCGTGATCAAAGCCAAAACGAGCTTCTCCATATCAGGGTAACGAGTTTCCGGCGATAGGAGCGCTTTACTTGTGTAGTATACGGGGAGTTGGGTAGACCCTTCTTCCCGTATCAGAACCGAGCTGATGGCCTCATTGGAGACGGCCAAATATAGTTGTAGGATATCATCGGGCTTAGGTTTGGAGAGGAGGGGGGCTTGCTCCAAGTGCCTTTTCAAGCATTGGAAGGCCTCTTCACATTCGTCGGTCCACTGGAATTTCTTTCCAAACTTCTGTACTTTGAAAAAGGGGAGGCATTTGTCCGTAGCTTTGGACACGAAGCAGCTAAGTGCGGCCACTCGCCCGGTAAGACTTTGTACCTCCTTTGGCTTTTGGGGGGACCTCATCTTGTACAGAGCTTCAATCTTCTCGGGATTGGCCTCAATTCCCTGTTGGTTGACCATGTACCCCAAGAACTTACCCGAGGCTACCCCAAAGGTGCACTTGTGGGGGTTGAGCCTCATCCTATATCTTCTTAGGATTTGGAAAGTGTTGTTGAGGTGCTTTATGTGGTCCTCGGCCTCCAAACTTTTTACTAGCATGTCGTCCACGTAGACCTCCATTGTTTTGCTAATGAGGCGCACAAACATCTTGTTTACGAGTCTTTGGTAGGTTGCTCCGGTATTTTTCAACCCGAAGGGCATCATTCTATAACAATAGAGCCTCGGTCCGTAATGAAAGAGGTGTGCTCTTCATCGGTCGGGTGCATGGAAATTTGGTTGTAGTCGGAGTACGCGTCCATGAAGCTTAACAACTCGTGCCCAGCTATGGAGTCCACTAGTTGGTTAATCCTTGGGAGTGGAAAGCTGTCTTTTAGGCAAGTTCTATTGAGATTGGTGAAGTCAATGCACACCCTCCACTTGCCGTTGTTTTTCTTTACCAAAATCGGGTGGGAGATCCATCTAGGGTAGGTTGCCTACCGGATGAAGCCGTTTTGGATGAGCTTCTGAACTTTTTCCTTTAGGGCCTTATACCTTTCAGGATTGAGGGCTCTCCTTTTTTGTCTATGCGGGGCAACCTTGGGATCAATTTTTACGTGATGGTAGCTGACCTTGGAGTCTACGCCTACCGTGTCCTCATGCTTCCAGGCAAAGACATCAAGATTCTTGCTCAGGAAATGCTTAATCTTTTCCTTCAGAATATTGGCTAGGCATTTGCTTACCTTCAGCACCTTTGATGGGTCTCGGGGATCTACCGAGAAGCTCTCAAGTTCCTCTACTGGAGATACCTGAGGCTCGTGTTCCATGATGAGGGGGTCAATTTCATCGATGACCAGCGCCTCTGAATTAGGTGGTGCATCAATCATATCAACATCTTCTTATTCGGTGGGAGCATCACCTAGGACGTCATCCATGACCACGTCAGCTATGATTACATGGATGTCCTGGGGCTCTATCTTCTTGATGGAGCTTAGATAGCATTCTCTCGAGCCTCTTTGGTCGCCTCTCACCGTTGCCACCCCATTTTCTATTGAAAATTTCATGCACAGGTGGTGGATGGAGGTGACTGCTCCCAGTTCTTTTAGGGCTGGTCTGCCCAACACCCCATGGTAGGTCGACCTGCTGTCAACAATGAGGAACTCCATGAAATTCATCATTGTTCGTGGGGATTCCCCCATCTCTACTACTAATGTTATCTTTCCCCTCGGAGTGATGCTATCTCCGGTAAATCCGTACAATAGAGTGGTGGTGGGCGTCAACTGATGATCCAATATCATTTTATCAAAGGCGGATCCGAATAGAATGTTGACGGAGCTGCCGTTGTCAACCAACATTCGTTTGAGCCCATTCCTGGCTATGACAGCCCTCACCACAAGTGCATCGTAGTGGGGATAATGAACTCCCTCTGCGTCTTCCTGGGAAAATACAATGGGTGGAACCTGGTTTCTTCGGGAGCTGCTACCCACAATGTAGCTTGTCAAAGGGGAGTGTTTAGCCTCCCGGGCGTAGTTCCTTTTGGCGTTTCATGTTTCACTGCCAACATACGGACCTCCAAATATGGTGTCCACCTTGTGGATAGGGGCTTCATCTCTAGCTTGCCGGTTTCTTTGGTACTACGCCCTTTCCTGGGCCTCTCCGCATCATGCTCCCTTCGTCGTGGGAATAGATCCCTTTGACGGGGAGCGACTTCCTCACGCCCACGCTGGTTGTTGTGCCTGGGCGGGGGCCTGTTCGCCTAGGGCGAATCATGTCTGTCTCTAATGGGTTCCTATCGAGAACGTTATGCATAGTCTCTACAATCCGCTGTGTTATGCCCTTAGGACCTGTGGTGTACACAGTATCCTGGGGGGTTCGGGTTTGACCTATTCCTAGGTCCAGAGCCTCGACCTCGGCCTCTCCCTCTATGGGCCATCTCCTGAGCCCCCATCTGATGGTGGTCAGTTATTGGATTGACATCTTCATATGCCAAGGTGGGAACCGCATTTAAAGTGGTGGCGGCAAGTGCTTGACCAGAGTTCTCATTTCTTGCCTGGTTCATCTGGTAGCCCATCAGGTGGGAGGTCGGGCCTCTACCGCACTGTCTTTGAGGAGGCGGGAGGCCTCTATTTGCCCTGTTCCTATACTCAATCAATTCTTCATTGATGATGTCCCTTCTCATCATTTCGAGTAGGGCGTCATAGGTGGTGGGGTCTTGATTCTGCATATCTCTCCAGAATAAGGTATTCATGTTCAGACCTCCCCTCAGTGCGGATAGTGCCTCTCGATCGCTGACTTGTACGCAGTATGTCATCTCATCGGTGAAGCGTGATAAGAAGCTCTTTAGGGACTCCCCATGTGCTTGCCTCATGTCCTAGAGACATGGGATGGGGGCTTCTCCTTCTTTACTCACTGCAAACCTCTTCAAGAATATTGTCTTGAACTCGGGCCAGCTTCTAATACTCCCAGGTGGCAATCTGCTATACCAGATTTCAGCCGCTCCACTAAGCGTTAAATGGAAGGCTCTGCACTTCACGGCTGGGGTGGCACCCCTTAGGCTCATGTGAGTTTTATAAGCATTCAAATGCTTCTCCAAGTCGCCTCTTCCATCATACTTTGGTATTTTTGGCATCACATAGTGGCTCGGGACCGAGCATTCCTTAGCTCCCTTGAGAATGGTAGGTTCTCATCGTCATCGTCCAAGTCGCAGGAACTCTGCTGTTCATCAGAGTC
Organism: Olea europaea var. sylvestris; assembly: GCF_002742605.1. NCBI lineage: Eukaryota > Viridiplantae > Streptophyta > Magnoliopsida > Lamiales > Oleaceae > Olea > Olea europaea. The sequence continues at coordinate 5,877,037 of NC_036255.1, read as the reverse complement.
GTACTCATCAGCCTCATGCTCCGGTCGTTGGTGAGAGGTCCCGGGGAGATCCCTAGCCTCTTCCTCCCTCCTCTGTCGCCTATTTCTAGGTAGAGCAACATGGGGGGTATTTTCTTGCCTTCTTTCAGCCTGCTGGGGCATTGTAGGTGGAGGACGCGGCCTTGTCCAAGGCTGTTGAGCCTGTTGTTGCCTTAGCCTGGGTTCGGCAGGGCTGATTCTGTCAAAAACACTTCCTGCCCTCCTATGTCTTGGATCTTGCTCATACGGAGGTGGGAAATTATCATGGCTCATTTGGACCTCGGTGGGTCGGCCAGAAGCGTAGTTGGAGGAAACATTAACTTCCACTTCCCTTTCAAATGGGCTTCCACCTCGGCCATAGTCTGGCGTAGCAGCTCTATGACTTTGGACTTCATCCTCTTACTAGCAGTGCCCTTGGGGGGCATATGGAGGAATGAGGAAGCCTCCTTCGCCCTGCATTTGGGCCATAAGCTCCCTCATGGCCAAATTTTGGCTAGCAATATCCCTCATGTTGGCTGCCATGGTGGCCATCTCTCTTGATAATTGTGCCGTCGTACGTATCCCACCTCTTCTTTGGTGGTGGTGGAGTCTCTGTCGAGCTGCTGGGACAGCGGGCTGAGGAGGCACGTTAGCGTTTTCTCTTACCCTCCTGGGGGGTATATCTTCATTGGAGCTCATTTTCTCTTGTCAGATTTCAGATTTTGATAAGTAATGGGGCTTCCTCCCTGTTCTTTTCCAAGAACAAATCATTTTTCAAGGGGGATTGCCCAAATGTCCTTTCAGTAAGCTTTTGCCAGAAGTTTGCTCGTGGTTATGGCGTGGTTTCCCACAGACGGGCCAGTCTGTTGACCCCAAAAAGCGTTGCCAATAGATGCCGGTCCCACCCGCGCATATGTGGGCGAATGCCAACACGCTAAGACACGTGGACTGTCAGTTCAAAGGGCGTGGGAGTAGCCCAATGACGCGGGACGATGAGGTTCAGAATCCGATAGGTTGTTCGTGATCCGATTGTACAATAATTACCAACCGGTGTTCGTCGATGTATGTGTAAATGTGTATAAACTCAATTTTTATATTGTAAGTAAATGAGAGAGAGTTGAGTAAAGTGTAGTTCTTTGTATTGATTCTTACATTAGCCTTTTGATGTTACACAAGGAAAGTATTTATAGTGATACATGTGAAATGGGAGCCCTTGGATGAGGTGGCACGTGGCCTTATCTCTTTGATTCAAACATCTTATCCTAGGTATGGGGCTTGACTTGCTAGCTTGCTGCGCATTTATTACTTGTGCAGAGCCTCTATACTAGTGACAAGACTTGACCTTTATGATTATGACAAACGTTTCATCAATCATTCGAATAAGATCTTTGTGTAGGCGATCTCTTAGGAGAGGTGACCATGGAGGATGCTTCCTTGTGGTTCGAACACTCTTGCATCGGCTCCGGGGCGTCAGCCATTTCATACGATACTTCCACTTGAGGGCTTTAGATACCTTCAACCAGTTTCAGCATCATGGCTTCGGGTCATAGGCCTCAGCATGTAGACCTCGAGTACATTCACAGGCCTCGGTAAAAGAGGGCCTCGCTAGTGGACCTCGACTTGAAGGGCTTCGGCGATAGTCCACCTCGGCGATCTATGCCACCTCGGCTGGAGAACCACGTGGTTCGCCCTGGGTGGGCCATTGGCCCAGGTAAGTTGGCCAAGTATGACAACACGCAACAAGAGGAATTGGATTAACTGAATAGTGGAAGCTAAAGAAGAAAAATAATTATGGATAGAATTCTCAATAGTTCTAGCATTTCAATTTCAAGATTTAAGAAATATCACTAATTCTCTAAACATATTTGTTAGTTAATACCTTTCAGTTTTTGGCTATATGAACTTGTATATCAAAGGGGAGTGCCTCTCTCTCTTTGGGAGTTTGATGGTTAATAAATTTAAGTCCACCCCCCTCCCCTTTAGATTGTATTGTTCCCCCCACCATAAAACTTTAGCTTGCTTTAGAAAGGTACTCTGGCTGGACACAGTTTATAAATAGAATTTCAATATAACGCACGAGTCAAAAGTTTTTCCTACTTCAGTAAGTAGTTCTAAGCTCGATAGCATGACTCAACACATATCTCATGACAAATAATAGGACTCGAAATATATTTAGTATGCTAGATTGAAAAATAAAAGTATGAGTGTCAAATAAAAATTATACAGATAAAATCTTGTCTAATTTTATCTTATAGCTTTCAATTTGACATATGGGTTTTGAATGTTAAGCTGAAAGGGAGAGGAAATTAAAAATAAAAAAATATGCCAATGAAAATAGGGAAGGGGTGAGGGGGACTGAAAAAAACTTGTAACATAATGGAAACGGAGGGTAATATTTGAATTGATATAAGTATGTTGTGCTGATCAAAAAATGGAAAAGAACTAAGTTATGGTCAACGTAGGTCTCTAACCTGCTACCTTAGCGTTATTAGAACCGGCGCTCTAATCCACTGAGTTAGTAGGTCAAAAATTTTACTTTAAAAATATCTTATATTTTGTAAACTAATATTATAGTTTGCGCTTCCATAAGTTAACAACTCAAGCTATCTCGTATTACATCCAAAAATATTGCAGAAAAAGCATGTTTACCAAGCTTAAAAAGTAGCTAACCTTTTTACTACGAAAAGAAAAAAAGAACATTTGATCAAATATAATTAGAACCAAAAAGTTGCTTTGACGTAAAACCTTTTGTGATAAACATCTTTGGTAGAACAGAGAATATTCAATAACATCGAAGCAAACATGAACTAAAGGGATGTTTAAAACCAAACTGGTACAAAAGACCCAAAATCGACACCAAGATTACAGAACACAGATTAATCACAAAGGCATCAATTTCTCATCGATTGGACTCAGATTAATCTTGTACCCATCTATACAAAGTATATAAACTCACAAAACAACAGCCCTAAACAAAATACAAAGGCAGTCATTACAATGGTCCCAAAAATCTCCAAACTTAACAGAAAAACCCTTTCCAATTCAAACCGAAGAATCACCAAGACTCCTCACTCACAAATCTATCAGAAAACCAGAAGCTTAAGAGCTAAATAATAAGTTTCATGAAGAAAATGAAAGGCGGAGACACAAAATCTAGAAAGGAAAAGAAGAGACCTAGAAGCTTCTACAAGAAGCACCCCAAGAGACGAGAAAATGAAAGACCCAATAGTACAAAAGTCTCAGACCAAGAATATATTGGCAAGGTCATCACCATAGATGTTAGGTTTAGGAGATCTAAGGGACCTGATCGACACACGTGTATTACCAAGTTTGGGCCAAATCATAAAGAGTCCAACACAATGCGTTATTGGGCAAGGGCTTCAAGTAGTATCCGTAATTTTTAACCATTTATCATCATAGCGCAAAGTAAGCTGGAGCACCAAGAAAAATATGGTATCACAGGCTAATAAATCTCCCCCTTAATGCCAATGATAAAAAAACACATAAAGAAAAGAAATTATAAAAATAGACTTCTCAAGCAATTGGTATAACTCTTCCAAATCATCAACACCAAGCCAAATACACCTGTACCAACATAAAGTTTACCCAGTGTCAATTCTTAAAAGTTGCAAACATGACTTAAACTTATTTAGAGAAAGTACCTTAGTTCCCATATCAACGGGATTAAAGTGAGTAGGGATTTTTTTCAAGCAAAATAGATTCTTTTTGCACAATATCCCTTATGAAATGCATTCTTACATCTATGTGCTTAGTTCTTTTATGAAAAATTGGATTTCTACATAAATGTATAGCATGTTGACTATCAAAATATACAGCAACAGGATCAACAGATTTATTTACCTCATTTAGGATTATGAGACCTTTCAGCCATAAGGCCTCTTTAATGGCCTCGGTAATAGCCACATATTCAACCTCTATAGTTGATAAGGCTACAATTGATTGTAATTGAGACTTCCAACTAATACAAGTGTCACACAAAATAAACATATAGGCTATAGTTGACTTCCTGTTATCTCTATCACCGACATAATCAGAATTTACATGTTTCTTTAAAGTAACCCCCTCTTTTCTAGATCTAAAACATAAACCTAAGTCTATTGAGCCTTTTAAGTACCTTAATAACCATTTCATTTCATTCCAGCGTTCAGGGATAGGGTTGGACATAAATCTACTTAAGGTACTTATAGCATGTGCAACATCGAGTCGGGTGCAAACCATGGTGTACATTATAGATCCAACAACATTAGAATATGACACTTTTTCCATATATTTAATGTCTGATTCATTATGTGAGCATTGATCTTTACTCAACTAAAAATGACATGCAAGGGGTAATGTCACAGATTTAGAATCATGCATCGCAAACTTGGATAATATCTTTTTCACATAATCAGTTTGTAACAAAATTAATAACTGTTATGACATATTCCTCTTTATTATCCCTCCCTAAAATCCTTTTAGCATGCCCTAGGTCCTTCATTTCAAATTCAGCACTTAGCATCTTTTTAATCTCACTTATATCGCTCAATTTTTGGCCAATCAATAACATATCATCCACATATAACAGCAAATAAACACTCACACAGTTGTTGTCTTTCCTTTTAAAATACAAGCAATGGTCAAAGGAACTTATCCCAAAGCCAACTGAAATCACAAAGTTATCAAAACCTTTATACCATTGGCTAGGAGATTGTTTTAGGCCATAAAGTGATTTTTTTAACAAGTATACATGATTAGATTTTTTGTTATCAATGAAACATTGTGGCTTTCTCATATATATGGTTTCATCTAAGTCAACATGCAAAAATACAATTTTAACATCCATTTGCTCTAATTCAAAATCATATTGTGCAACTAATGCAAACATGACTCTAATGGTAGTATATTTTACAATAGGAGAAAAAGATTTCATTGTAATCAATACCAGGTTTTTGGGTAAACCCCTTAGCCATTAATTTGGCCTTAAATCTAAGGGGTTGATTAGGGGATTGCCTTCTTTAACAATATAACCCACTTACAGTCAACAATTTATTTTTAGGTTTAGGCACTAAGCTCCAAGTCTTATTTTTACTAAGGATCTCATTTCTTCCTCCATAGCAAGCTATCATTCCTTACAATACTGACAACTAGTAGCCTCTTCATAGGATTTAGGCTCCTTAAAAGTCAAATCCTAATATGACAACATAGCAAATGACATATAGTCTTGCATCCTAATAGGTTCTTTTATTTCTCTTCTAACCTTATATCTAGCTAACTGATAATCACTAAAAGGACTCACTATCTCACCAGTAGGCTCTTGAATAGTTTCATCACCTAATTCTTCCACAATCTCATTTTCATCTTGATTTTCGACAACAAGATTAGGTGAAGGTTCAAGTTCCACCTACAGCCTAGTGTTTTTCTCTTACTGACCCTTAGGCACCTAAATGGCCTTTTCACTTAAGTAAGGCATCTCATTTTCATTGAAGGTCACATTCCTACTAGTTATCTCACCCAAAGCTTGTACCCCTTCACTCCTTCAGGGTATCCCATGAAAACACATCTTTGGGATCTAGGCTCAAGTTTTCCAACACTTTAGTGTGAATATGCTGCACAACCAAAAATGTTTAAGTGTGTATAGTCAAACAACCTACATGTCCACACTTCCTCAGGTGTCCTACCATCTAATTCACTAGTTGGGCTCCTATTTATGATATAAACTGTTGTCATAATAGCCTCTTCCCCACAACACTTTAGGGACACCTAAACTGAACACCATACATCTAACCATATCTAGGATTGTCCTATTCATCCTCTCAGCTATACCATTCTGTTGTAGAGTATATGGTATTGTTTTATGTCTCAAAATGCCATCATTCTTACACAATTTTTCAAAATCAGTATTACAAAATTCTATTCCATCATCTGTCCTTAGAATTTTAATTTTTTTATCCATTTGATTTTCAATCAAAGTTTTCCAAGTCCTAAATTTCTCAAAAGTATCAATTTTTCTTTTAAAAGAAATACGCATACTTTTCTTTAAAAAATCATCAATTAAGGATAAAAAGTACATATTCCCATCTTGTGAGGTGGTGGATGATGGACCCCACAAGTCAGAATGTGTATACTCTAGGATAGATGTAGTCCTATGTTTTTCTGTACTAAAATGAAGTCTCTGTTGTTTGCCTAAAGTACAATATTCACAAAATGGAATTTTAGAAATCACATCACTACCAAAGGCACCCTTCTTACTTAAGATGTGTAAACATTTCTCACTCACATGAGCTAACCTATTATGCCATTTCAATGTAGCATCACTACCAACCATAGAGGACTCTACAGTGTGACTCAACACATTTGCGTTAGTGACATATATCCCATTTCTTTTAATACCCTTAAAAATAACTAAGGATCCCTTAACTATTTTCAAGAAGCCATCTCCAAATTTTCCTTGGAGACCTTTGTCATCTAAGTTCCAACCTGAAATCAGATTTCTTTTTAAGTCTGGTACATACCTCATCCTTTCTAAGGTAAAGATGTACCCATTATCAAATTTTAAAGTCATACTGCCTATCCCCAACACTTTACGAGTTGAATTGTTATCCATTACTACCTCACCTCCATCTAAATCCTTAAAGTCATATGAAAGGTATAACTTGAATCTAAGATCCATTCTACACTCTAACTTGAATTATTTGCATAATTTGCAGAATTCAAATCAGTTGTGGACTCAGTCACAACATAGACATCAACAGTACCCTCACCTAGAGGCTCAACAATATTCCTTTGATCAATTTTAACCTCTCTTTGCTCATTTTTCTTTTTAAAGCATACTTTAATGTAATACCCTGTTTTACCATAACCATAACATTTTCTAGCTCCATTTTTAGATTTTGACATTTGTCTGCCCTTCCCCTTCTTCTTAGAGGCATTATTCCACTGAATATTTTGGTTACTGTGATTATACTCTGTCTGTTTAGTGATTTACCTCTTACAAATAGGTTCTCACTCTCCTTGCCATGTCTTTCAGACTTAACTTCCAATTCTTTGCTTTTTAGAGCATTAATCACTATCTCAGGTGTTAAAAAATTTCTACCATACTTAATAGTTGTCTTAACGTCTTTATAAGCTTTAGGTATGGAATTTAGGAGAATTACATCTTTGTATTATTTAGGTACTTTATCCCCAGCATTAGTAATATCTTGTACAAGTTTATTAAAAGTGTCAAGGGTATCATCTAAGTCTCGGTACATGTCAATTTTAAAGCTAAAGAATCTTTCCAAAAGAAAAATTTTATTAGGTAATGACTTAGACAAATAAAATTCTTCCAATTTTTCCTATAAGGCCTTAGCATTATCCAATTTTCCAACCTTTCTTAATACTTGATCAGATAAGTGAAAAATAATGGAAGTATAGGCAAGCTCATCATATTCAATTTTTTGTTCATTAGTCATAATAGTAGGACATTTACCAGTTAAAGTTTTAGACACTTTTTGCTGAACAAAAACCACCCCTCCTTTTTTGCTCCCAAATGGAAAAATTCCCTTTTTCATTAAAAACCCCAAGTTCAAACGTTGCCGTTATCATTTGAAGTTTTTAATCAACATAAGAAAATTTTTAAGGGTTGAAGTTTGGTCAGAAGTACCAAGAAGATATTTCACAGAATATCTGACAACACAAATTATCACACACAGTATGAAAATATGAGGGGGATATAAAACAATGAACAACAACAAAATAGTAACTAATCAGAGAAATAACAAATCATTTTAGAATGCAGTGATGTGTATTGAGTTTACAAGGATTCCGGGAGGCTCGAAAACCCCAGGTCAAGGCTAAACCCAAGTCCAATGTAGTGCAGTACAAGTGTACAGTATTAATACAAATAATCAATAGAAAATCACCAAGACTAAACAATAGGTAGACAACAAGAATTAGAGAATTAATCACAAAGATTAAAGAATAGGCAGACTATTGGATCAAGAATTAATCGCACAGATTAAACATGTAGTACACTTGAATAACTGACAAATGTATACCATATTCACCAAATTCAAGAGCACACAGTAATATAGCATGTATCATAATTAAAATATCACAAGAGGGTTAAAGAAATCGACCGGTAGATCGAGTATCAAGTAGAAGACCAAATTACCAAAAAAATCGGTTCACCAAGAAAACTTTGAAATCCAAATATTTCTGCAAAAAAAAAACCAACACATGTTAGTTTATCAAGAAAAATGAAAAAACATAAACGAAACTAAGACCCATAGCCAATCAGATCTAGGGTTTTAATCGACTATTGGATCTCTTAAGATCCGACCGTGAAAATTAATTTTCCATAACCAAACGATGGAGATAGGGACTCGACCGACCTCCTAACTGACCTCTTAAGGCTCTGATACCACTGTTACAAAAAGACCCAAAATCGACACCAATATTATAGAACACAGATTATTTACAAAGGCATCAAGTTCTCATGGATTGGGCTCACATTAAACTCGTACCCGTCTGTACAAAGTATATAAACTTATAAAACCATAGCCCTAAACAAAATATAGAGGCAGTCACTACAATGGTCCCAAAAATCTCCAAACTTAACAGAAAAAATCGTTTCTAGTTCAAACCGAAGAATCACCAAGACTCCTCACTACAAATCTGCCAGAAGACCAAAAGTTTAATGGCTAAAGAACAAGTTTCATGAAGAAAATGAAAGGTAGAGAGACACACAGTCTCGAAAGGAGAAGAAGAGACCCAGAAGCTTCTACAAGAAGCACCCCAAGAGACAAGAAAATGAAAGACCTAGCAGTGCAAAAGTCTCAAACCATGAATATATTGGCATTGTCATCACCATAGATGTTAGGTTTAGGAGATCTAAGGGACTAGAGCGACACACGTGTATTGCCAAGTTTGGGCCGGGTCATAAGGAGTCCAACACAATGCGTTATTGGGCAAAGGCTTCAAGTAGTATCTGTAATTTTTAACCATTTATCATCATAGCCCAAAGTGGGCTAGACCACCAAGAAAATATGGCATCACAACCCAATACAAACATACAGTAATTAACAAAATTTGAACAACACAATAAGGGATATTTATTATTTATATTCCTTTTCTTTCTTAAAGCAAACAAGGTATTGCTATTTTGTGTTTCATAAATTACTTTTAGTCAATTTACATGTATAAAAATTTCTTAAATGATTTTGTAGTGCATTTTCTCTTTGAATTTTGATAAGTGTAGTTTTACACTTAATCAGACCATTAAAGTGAATGTTTGAGATTATTTTTATCGAATTTGTATTTATTTTTTATTGTATATTGATTGTATTGGGATAAACTCAATGTTGGATGGCCTAGGAAGAAACAGAGCGCAAATCGAACAAAAATGACTAAACTCGAACAAGTTATGGAACTTGGGGACTAAAGTACAAAGATTTGAAAGATAAATTACCTACAATTGTAATTAAAGACAGACTTGAGCGGATGAATAGGAAAATTCAGGCACCAAATTGAACGGGTAACTAAAGGGATTACCTTGTTATCGCTTGGCTCTCCTTCTGCAATCGCAAGGGATGCAATATTTTCAACATCATCTCCAAGAAGAGTACCGTTCGATCACACTAAAGACTATAATACAATTGCATGGTGATTCTGTCAAGAAAGATTTTATTGTTTTTTTCCAATTCAACTTCTATATGGAATCTGATTTGTATAGGATTTTACCCTAATTCTGGAGGATATTTAGGGTAGTAATATTGTTGAATCTTCAAATGTAAACCTAGTGACGACTTCGAGCGAAATCCACGAGTGTACCGATGACTCTTGATGTTGCAAGAAGCGAGTTTTGAAGAGAAAAACATACACACTTTCAAGATTATTAATTCAGAATTGAAGATTACAAGCAAGAGAATTGAGATTTCTTGTAGACTCCATTGAAGACAGTCAAGGGATGAAAATTGATCTTCAAGCTTCTTCTGACAATAAAATATTTTGGATGATGAACTATCAATTCATTATGTATCTTTGTAATATGAGAATACTAACCCTTGTTATTAGGATATTGATGTAAACCGTAGTTAAAATTATGTTGGATTAATTGTGTTAATGTTTTAACTATTGTTTGAATGAATGATTTACTTTTAAACATATTTCTAACTTAATTTGCTTTGCGGAGGTTCAAAGTAGGTGTATCTCATGATTGACAATCAACATTAAGATTTATAAACGATAGGAATAAATTATCTATGCGTTGTGCAATCCAATTGACAATCTTGTAATTTATGCATTGTCATATATTTGAATTCAGGATACACATATTTTTGAACGTACGAAAAAATAGGTTTAACTCTACTCCTAAGATATTTTTAGATTGAGATTATTGATAGTCAATTTAAGTACAAATTGGATTATAAGTGTGAATGGGAGATCTGGAGTAACATTTTAGCACACTTGTTTTGATTAGTCTCTTTTCTGTCCAAACACTCATTTGCACTTAGTTAAAGGACATAGTCATAATTTACTTAAAACAATATTTAATTAATATCAAAATTCTATTCCATGTGTTCGTTTTAAGCTTGAATTGATAGAAAATATGCAAAAATTTAAATTATTGTAGAACGATACTCTTTTCTCATTTTTACTATTACTTGTTAATGAATTCGTTTGCTTATAGGATCTGAACTAAACAAGTTTTTAGTGTCATTGTCATGATTAAAGAATGATATTTAGCTTAAATTCTTTTAATCCTTGATTAAATTTGAATCTATTTTGTATTAACTTTTGTTCTTTTTGTTAGACTTTATCTTGATCTATCATGTGTGGATGAACAAGCAACATATAGATCAAATGCAGAAAATAAAAAGCGAAAACTAACCTCCAGTCATTGATCTTCAAAATACCAAATTTCAAATTGTGTTTGGTGCTTCCAAGTCTTCAAGACCTCTCTGCAATGGTGCAATTTCGTGAAAGTCTCAACTCGAGGACCAATACCACTACTTCCCTTTATAAACTCCTTCCCATCAAAGGAGTTACGAAATATAAACGGCTAGGGAAAATGGACGGTTATGAGATGGTGTTTAATATCCAATAAATGAGGAAAATTATGGACCATTAAAAATGCAAAATGTTTATATTCTCCCACTTGGTCCATACATTTCACTCAATATGATATCTAAAATCCATCAATTCTCACTTTCAAGAAACAAAAATACATGAATAATGGCAATAGGTCCTCTAAATACGAGTATTATCTTCTATATATGACAATGCATCATGTCTCTTAAACACTAGCATATATAACTTAATGAATAGACCCTATGTTTATTCTAGGCCCAAACATCAATGATATTTCTCAACATTAATGTGTACACAAGGAAAACCAAATATGAGAAAATATCAAAAATAGAGTTTCATTAAATTAATCATTCGTTCTTATAACAAAAATTACATAAAGGAATCAAGTCCCATTTTATCCACATGATCCTTAAATCTTAATGGTGGCATGCCTTTTGTTAAGGGATCAACAATCATTAATTTAGTATTAACATGTTCAATGACCACTATTTTCTCTTTGACACGTTTATTGTCCTTAGTCATAAAGACTGCAGCTGAATTATCACAATTTATCTTCAATGGCTTAGAGATTAATCCCGATTATAAGCCCATAAATGAAACTCTTCATCCATACACCATGCGAGGTAGCCTCAAAACAATATACGAACTCAGTTCGTCTATACATAAGCATGTAATTTTGGTCCCTTGAAGGTACCTCATTACTTTCTTCATTGCTTTATAGTGGTCCATACTTGAATTACTTTGATATCGTCCTAACATTCCTATAGCAAATGCAATGTCACGTCTTGTGTAGACTTGAGCATACATTAGGCTTCTGACAGCAGAAATATAAGGAATGTTCTTCAATATGTTCCCTTTCAAATCATTTTTCGGGTATTGGTTCAAATTAAACCTACCATCCTTCACAAGGGAGCTATACTTGGTAAACAATCTTTCATCCAAAATTTCTCTAAAACTTTATTGATATAGGTCTCTTAAGACAGGCCTAAAATACCTCATGATCTATACCTTTGAATCTTAATACCAATAACATAAGATGCATCACTCAAAGCTTTCATCTCAAAATTTTAGAGGGAAATTATTTTACCCCATGTAGCAAACCCTTATCATTGGTTGCAAGTAAATTGTCATCCATATATAGAATAAGGAAACAAATCTTACTCCCACTAATCTTCTGGTATATACATTGATCCATAATATTCTCTACAAATCCAAATGAAGAGATAACATCATGAAATTTCAAATACCACTGATGGGAAGCTTGTTTCAATCCATATATAGATTTCTTGAGCTTGCACACCAAATGCTCACTACCACTATAGGAAATCCTTTTCCTCTAGATCTCCATTGAGAAATGTCGTTTTCACATCCACTGTTTGTGAAAACGTTTCAGGATCATTTTCAGCTCCAACATTATAGTCCAATTCTTGTAGATACACAACATAATCACTAAATATTGTTGATTTCCTTATTCTAGTAGATGTCCTTAATGATGTATCAGCATTTTCCTGAGGATCATGTTGTTCAACCGGCTATTCAACAATTTCAGGCAATTTTTGAACATCTTAATCTACTGAATTATCATCAGCAGCTTGTGAAACTTCAATGATTGGTTGTCCAACACCAGTTTGAAATTGAGAGGTATTGTGAACGAAAATCAATCTATCACTTGAAGTGGAAAGTCGAGCATCAATATCATTCTTTCATAAACAATGTCTTGGAATCGATTGCTCCCACTAATCAAGTCATTCTCAAGAAACTTCGCATTTCTTGACTCCACAATCCTAGTGCTGTGAGTTGGACAGTAAAATATGTACCCTTTAGACCTTTCAACATATCCAATGAAGTACCCACTAATGGCCCTTGAGTTTAATTTATTTTCTTGTGGGTTGTAAACTCTTACTTCAGACGATCATCCCCAAACGCATATATGTTGCAAACTTAGTTTCCGACCCTTTTATAATTCAAATGGCGTCTTTAGGATAGCCTTGGTTGGAACTCGATTTAATATATACACTGCCATTTTAGGAGGCTCAGTCCACATAGATTCAGGAAGTTTGGAATTACTTCGCATACTCCTCGCCATGTCCATTATAGTTCAGTTTCTTCTTTCTGCTACACCATTTTGGTTTAAAGAACTAGGCATGGTATATTAGGCAACTATCCCATGCTCTTAAAAGAAACTTCACAAATGGACCAGATATTTATCCATCCTTAGTATATCTACCATAATATTCTCCACCTCTATCTGTTCTCATAATCTTAATTTGTTTTTCACATTGTTTTTCTACTTCGGCCTTGAAAACTTTAAAGGCAACTAATGCTTCGTTCTTGTTATGAAGCAAGTAGATACACATATATCGTGAGTAATCACCAATGAAAGAGATGAAGTATTTCAGACCATACGCGTCTGTATCTGGATTACAAATATCTAAATATATGATCTCTAATATGTCTGTAATCCTCTTACCAGCTTTCTCAGGCTTGTTGGTCTACTTTCCCTTAATACAGTCTACACAAGCATCGAAATCAGTAAAATCCAAAGTACTAAGTACTCCATCATCTACTAATTTCTCAATCCCTTACATGGAGATTTGTTCCAGTCTCTGGTGCCACAACATAGAGGGATCTTCATTCATAACACATCGTTTCATACCAGTGTGAACATGCATAGCATTATAAGTAGTATTATTTTGCGGATTGATAGAGAAAAAGGCCATCAGACAATGTACCATTCCCAATAAGATCAGATTTATAAAATAAATTAAAAGATCCTTTTTTTTTTTTTTGAGAAATTAAAAGAATAGCCTAAAGGTACAACTCTTGAAACTGAAATCAAGTTTCTAGAAAAATTTGTAATGTAAAATGTCTTTTCTAAATTCAAAATAAACCCACTGTTTAAAACTAAACTACATGTTCCAATAGCTTCCACATGTGAGCGCATTTTTTTTTTTAATAAATGCACTGCTCACTTTCAATGGTTTCATTAGGTTTCGCATTCCCTATAAGGTATTCGAAATACGGATTATAGAACAAAAATTCCATGTCTTAGAAATAAAATTAACCATATTAGATTCATAATAGATAAATGAGATTGATTTACATTTCTTCTCAAGCCATTTTTGGAACTTCGTGTAATTCTTCTTTATGTGTCACTTCTTTTTATAAAAAAAAAAAAAAAAAAAAAAAAAAAAAAAAAAAAAAAAAAAAAAAATGAACTTGGATTTCTTTTTTATTCCACTTTGGGGAGGTATTTTACCTTTCCCTTTTCTTTTGGCTTGCACTTTGAGGAGGTATATTACCTTTCCCTTTTCTTTTGGCTTGCACTTTGAGGAGGTATTTTACCTTTCCCTTTTCTTTTGGCTTGTTTTTCGTCATTTCCTTACGTTGCCGTCAATGCACTTTCACCTATTTCCATTTGTCAATATCCTTTCTTCCTGAACACACGTGGTCAAAAGTTCATCAATTGATCATTTATCCATATGCCTATTATAGGATATCTTGAAGAGTCCACATTGATGTGGAAGGGTGTTCAAAATATATAGTGCATAAGGAAAGACTCAGACATATCAACCTCAAGAGTCTTCAATTGAGCCACAATGTCCCTCATTTGCATGATGTGCTCACGCACACCTCTCTTAGTAGTGACCCTCATGGATGAAAACTTCACAATCAGAATGTTGATCAGTGCTTTATCTAAAGTCTCAAATTGCTCATCAATAGCCTTCAGCAATGCCTTAATATTTGCATGCTCTTCGATAGAACCACGAATACTAGCAGAAATCTTGTTCTTTATGAATATCACACTAAGGCAATTGGATCACTTCCATCGTTCATAAAGAGCAATTTCATCTAAAGTGCTGGTCGGAGTAATTTTTTTTGTTCGTCTTTCTTAATGGGCATAATCAATGTCCATCTACCCCAGATGAAGGAAAATTCTCTCCTTCCAGACTTTACAGTTTTCACCCTTTACTTCGGGAACATCACATTTATTATCAGAGAAATTCAATGATTTTGAAGTTGCATAATGCTTATATTGAGGCTTTTATTGAGTAGACTGCATGTTTTACCAATGTAAGTCATGCTAAAATTGGATTTAATGACATAAAAATTGCCTATGAGCTAAATTTTTAATTCTAGTATATTCAATTATACCTTATGATAGAATTATCAAATCACATTTTGTCAATGTAAAATCATGCTTTAAAATATGAATCTAGTGACAGAGAACTTGCCTGTGGGCTAAAGTCCTACTCAATTAGATCCACGTATAAACTTTATGATAAAACTATCAAATTACATTTTACCAATGTAAAATTGTACTTCAAAATATGAATCTGGTGATATAGAACTTGCTTGTGGGCTAAAGTCCTCCTCAATTAGATTCATGTGCAAACTTTATGATAAAACTATTAAACCAAGTTTCAATTCCCAATTCTTGAGGGTAATTAGGAAAGTAATTTAATATTTTATTCTAGTTGATCATACAAATAAAAATTCCCGTGGGATAAAAATCACTATATTAAATATGATCAACTGCAATTAATGTATTTACCAAAATATGTGATCCTATACTTTATTATATAATTTTACATATTTAAGGATGTTGTGGCTACTCCCTAATTAATTAAAATTATATGGATCACTAGACAATATAAATATAATTCACAAAATGTGCTTGTATAAATTTCACAAACCCATAAGCAATATGGGCACTAAAATTAAAATTTTATTGTGCTAAATTATTTATCTCAATATTGTATGTATAACAAAACAAGAAAATTATACATACAAAATAACAAAATTAAATAACTTTACCACACAAAAACAACTTCAATAAACAATTCCCATTAACTTCCATCACATGGGTCCACAGTACTATAAGAACTAATGTTCAATAGTCAAAAATGTTATTAAAATATTTCAAAATAATAACATAACCAATTTGTTATGAAAAGGACCTGGAAATCTGCACCATTTTTGACCAACTCACTATTTGGTAATCACGTGCAGTAACAAATTGGCAGAATTGATCTTTGCCAAACTTAACAGTACAACAGTAGCCTTATTTGACATAAGTGGGCCCGTGAGTTCAAGGAAAAAAAGCCTCTTGTTTTTTTTTTTTAATTACTTTCTACAATTTGTCTTCAAACGGGTCATTTTGGCCCGATTTTGACCTAATGAAAAACCCGACGGCTTCTCTACCTTCCAGACACCAAAAATTACATTTCAAATCCCACAAATGTTAGAAATCTGATTTCCTAATGATTCTTATCCTTATTTCCATAAAAAAACTATGAAATAAGATTTTGAAATCTCTGGAAAAATTCTTGGAAAAATTGCAGAGAATTTACTGAGCAAGGCAGAGGCAAATATGGCTCTAATACCAACTGTTAGACTTTATCTTGATCTATCATGTGTGGATGAACAAGCAACATATAGATCAAATTCGGAAAATAAATAACAGAAACTAACCTCCAACCATTGATCTTCAAAATACCAAATTTCAGATTGTGTTTGGTGCTTCCAAGTCTTCAAAACCTCTCTGTGATGGTGCAATTTCGTGAAAGTCTCGACTCGGGGACCAATACCACTACTTCCCTTTATAAACTCCTTCCCATCAAAGGAGTTATGAAATATAAATGGTTAGGAAAAATGGACAGTTATGAAATGGTGCTTAATATCCAATAAATGAGGGAAATTATGGACTATTAAAAATGCAAAACATTTACACTTTTTTTCAGTTGATCTATATTTTTCTGCTTCATTTACTGTTAGGAACGAAATGAAAGCGAGGAGACCAGCAACAATATGCAATTACTGATCCGACAATGATAATGACGACATCCTTGACGGAGATGTCTTCACCTCGCAACAATTTATTATAGCAATATATAATGCATTTGTCGAATTTGATGAGGATGACTTTCAAGTGAGATTCTTTCTTACACAAGTTGTTAGCTAGCGTGATCTGACCATAAAAGAATTACTATAATCACCTTTATCGGGCTTCCAAATACATGTTGTGAACGCAATACATATGAATCCGACATGTGAATACTATAAAGCTATTCGTTATACTAAGGATTTTTTGTTATTAGCAATTCTAGATAAGCCAGAGAAAATTTTACAGGAAGATTCATACTTGCAGTACAATTTGTACTTACAAACAAACAATCCGAGAGGGGACAGCACCTAATGTCTATTTTTTGGAAACTTTAATAGTGATAGTTCTACTAATCCTCGGCAAGAAAGAAATACTTCCTTGTGCAATTGCACTTTAGAGAATAGACCAATTATTAAAGGGAAGTGCTGGGAAAAGCCCCCCCGACAGAAACCCCACAATAGAGGGGTCTTGTGGGCTTTCTGTGAAGGGGACGGTCAGCCCCCCTATTTTCCCAACATTTCCCATCATTAAATTTAGTAGACAAGTAAATAAGAAGGGCTCAGTACCAAAATAACTGTGTCCAGCTACCAATGTTGGAGGTTATTTTTTGTTCGATTAAAACCTTTACTAACCAAATAATTGTGGTCGCTAACTGGTTGGTAATTCACTGTTGTTAAAGGTTTTCAGCGACCAATATGTTGTGGTCCTTAAATATTTAACTTACAGTGGCCAAAGTTTGGTTGCTAAAGGGTTCAATCAAGATTGCTAGTAAAATTGATAAATTGGTTGATTCACCGTCATGAACTTCTTTCACAACCAATCATCTAGTCATTAAATATAATAATATATAACATCCACCAAGCAAAATGTTGTGTGAATGTAGCAACCAATACACATGGTCGCTAATATAAAACATCCAATGGCCAAACTGTGGTTGCTAAAGGGAACCATTTGGACGAATGATAATGGTTTAAAACTGGTTAATTTACACCTTTTTGCAACAAATTTTGGTCGATGAACTTTTATATTAATCTTTTAACATCCAATATTTTTTTTTTTTGTTCCCGTTAATATTTTGTCCAATATTTCAATTTTCAACCACAAAGTTGAAATTATCGATTTCGATAATCGGAAAAAAAAATTAATATTAATAAGAAAATGTCGCAGTAGAGGTAAAATTATACTGTACATATAACAAGTACTAAGTCGATATATAACACTAAATGTCTAATATTTAACCACAAAAAGATAAAATAGTTTTTCAACACTAGCTAGATTGAGTTGTCCTGTTTACATCGGATTGAGCTCTAGAAGGCGTTGAGATAGAAATGTGTGATTGATTAGAGTGTTGTCCTTACACATGAGGAGATGGGCTCCCATTGTTGGAGTTTGGAGGAGTAGCTAGTGGCACGTGCTTTGACTTTTTTCTTTTTTCTTTCTTTTTTTTTTTTTTTGGTGGCATCTATCTGTACAAGCATTAAAAAAAGCAAATCATAATATCAATAAAGAAAAGAAAATTGTTACCAAAACACTATGAGCATGAATACTTGGTTAACTCAATTTCAAACATGATATTTGTTCGTCAAAATCCCGCTTACGTATTCATTGTGTAAGTAATAATCGTAATAAGAGAGTTATCGTCTCATATGGAATAAGGTTGAATTCTAGTATTTGATATATCTAAATTCATTATTGTAACCAAAGAATGGTTGGTGAATATCTAACTACATTTTGTAACAAAAACTCATGAAATCAATAAAAATTGATTTAGAAATCAAATGTGAGGGAGCGTATTGGATTTCTAACTCCATTGATCAATTCTTAGTTCTAATTCTCAACCATTGATAATTAACTCAATTCATGTAATTGTGGCAATTGATAATCATACTTTTATTTATTATTCTTTTCCAAAATATAATAAACCTATGATTACCACAAAACGATCATATTCCCAGTCTGAATTCACATGAAAAACATGCATTGGCGTTTAGGATTATCACATGTGATCACACACACCATAAATATTATTCCTAATATTTATTGTCCGTGTATTCCGTAAATAGTGTTTTACCCAACATGAGTTTTCCAACACTACTAATGAGCAACTTATTGTCCTAATGGTATGTAAACATTAAACCAATGTAATTATGCATAGTAATGGAATCATAACATAAAAAGCTAAGATAAAAACACTAAGTCTCAAATTAAAAACTAAGAATCTAAAAGTTTTGTCATCCATCCAATACAAAGAATTTTAAAATAATGTATTAATGTAAGAGTTACAAGAAAAATAAAAGAAAGTCATCACCTAAATCATTAAACTATGAAGAAAAATTGGAAATCTTCAATTAATCCTTTTAAATTTGGATCCAAGCAATGAATTCTTCGTTCTTCGATATAAATGATCTCCATTTCTCTCAAAAGTCGGCTTACAATCCTCTTATTAAGTTTGGACATGTTCTCCTATTTATATAATGCCAAGGGGATTCTTATCAAAATAAAATAAGGAAAAGGTAGGTTTTCTCCTTTTTCATTGTAGCGCATGCCAATGTGCCTTGGGGTGCCTCAAGTACCCCTTTTTGTTTATGAGGTGTGATCCTTGGCTTCTTTTTGGAGCCAAGTTTGCAACTTGGCTAGTGAACTTTCTTTAAAGTTTACTTCATCTTTCTTCACTTTTTTTGCACCGTTCATTTATTTTTTATCCAATTGAGTTCTAGCAATCTCGTTTGAATTATTGCATTTTAGTTCCCCAAACTTTGTATTTGATGCAATTCAGCCATTTTCCCGCTATTTTCCTTACTTCCGCATCTTTCATCGATAGTTACCTACAAATAATATATGCATAGGATTAAGCTAGTGACGACAACTCGGCTCGTTGGCTCGGACTGCACATGACTCGACCCCAAAAAATCCTGAGCCGACCCAACACGAGGCTATGTTCTACTGAGTCCCATCTTGGGGTGTCAGGCAAAACCCTCGTTGGGCCTGCTCGTAAAAACTAGCAGCATGCAACTACTTAATTTACTGGTAGGGCACAACAACCTTTATAAAGGCAGCTGTGTGTTGCCTACGTGTTTTGAAAAAAAAAAAAAAAGATCCAGCTCAGCTCTGTAAGGCTCAAGTCGGAAGCTTAGGTCGAGCTTTTACTCAGTTTGGCTCGTCTCGGCTCAAGCCAAAAATAGTCAGACTTAATTTTACATATGTCGAGCCTGACCCTCAAATGTTGGCTCATTGACATCCCTAGATTAAGCTATGTTTCATCCATTGTGTTGACAAATAATCAAATTTAACGGCCTAAATATGTGGATATAATATATTTATCAAACACCACCAAATTTGAACATTTGGTTATCCTCAAACAAACTATAGCCTAACTTATCCCCAAACTTAAGACGTGCATGCCCTCAATGAACCAAAATGAGAGAATGGGATGTGAAAGTAAACACAAAGAAGGGAACCGAAAACTTTCTGATTAGTTGGATGGCAGCGACGGAGGATAAGGTACCGATAAGAACCGAGGGCGAAGGAAGGGGATATAGAGGCATGCATGTGAGAAGCTCTCTTAACATGGCGGACTACTAACCTATCTTGACCTGTATGATGCTCATCATATCAAAGCTTTAATAAATTTGTTCTGCATACCCCTCATCACATCATAGGATTGATCAACCCGTATATTAAGCTCATCAATCTATCTGGCATATCGATCCGTCCGATTGGTAACCATGTCAATCATTCAGCTTGCCATTGGAAACATCCTCCGACACCAATATTATCTAATCATGTGTTATAGTGGGGCGAGTGTCTATGTGGTGAACTCTCAAATCTAATGAACCAAGCTTTTGTTCTATCCATAACATACTATGGATGGTCTTAGTAGATTTCGCAATTAGCTATCGTTGGAACGGAGTGTCAATAGAAGGATCTAGCTGTGGGGGTTATAGGCACATGCCCCTCTTGCTACTATTGTTGGTGTTTCCGCCCCCACGAGGATATTTTTTGACAAGAATTATCTCCAATTTTTTGATTGGTAGCGACATTAGGTAAGGCCAACTATTCCGTAAGGAGTTGCATCCCATATGATAAACATACACCACAAATAGGGCTAGAAAAAAATCATTTTTTGATGTAACTGTTTTCCAGAACCAAACTCAACAATTTGATTGTAGATGAATATTCCCAAATCAATTTTCAAACCTCATGCCAAGTGAAAGAAAAGTCCCGCTTTGGTAAAGTTGAAGGTAGATATATACTAGGTAGACTCAATATAATGGCAAATGAATTTCATCAGTACTTGCAAGGAACGGGTTAATTTATTATATTTAAACTCCTCACCTACCTCTTCCTGTCCTCCATAAAGTATCTAAACGATTAAGACCATATCATGTTCCATAGGTACTGGGACGATGTTATCTCAAGTCAGGTCATGGTACTTATCACTCACTTGTCCCTGACCCATATAGAGTGCTATGTTCTACTTCTTGGTCGTCAATCTGATAATCTATCAGTTGAAGTTTGTATAGAATCCTTAAACCAAAGTGGGGTATATCAATGTGGCTTCTCTATCACCTCTGCCCATCGTGCTCGGCTAATAAGAATAGTTATTTGATATCCCTCAAAACTTCGTAATATAACATGTCTCTCTGACCACATTTTTCCTCTCTATAATATGCGATCAAAAAGTCTCTTGTGATTCACACTAAGGAAGCATTTCATTCCATCGTCATCAATACGTATGCGTACTGTGGTGCTAGAGATGCCCACTCTTTCTTTTCTTTTAGGGTAAAGACCTCATTTTATTTCGGTGGCATTCTCCCAATAAGTGCTTGTTTATAGTTTATAACTCGACTTTGTTGCTCAAACTAGTCTGCATTACTGAGTGGCACGATCGTCTTCTTGCTGGAGTAGTTACCTCCCCTATAAGCTTTCAATCGTTGTCCATTTACCTTGTACCTTCTCTGCTGATCATTAGACACACCTCTACAGCACCATGTAGAATGTGAAGGGACCCAACCACCTAGACTTAGCTTTCCTAAAAAGAGTTGGAAATGTGAATTGAACATCAACACTTGCTGACCAACCTCAAACTCCTTCTCTCTTATATGCTTATCGTGCCATCTCTTTGTCTTTTCCTTGTAAATTTTTGTATTCTTATATGAATCTAACCAAAACTCATCGAGGGAATGGAATTGCAAAACTCTTTTTTCTCTTGCTACCCTTATAATGAAATTGAACAAGTGTTCTGCCCAATATGCCTTATGCTTTAACTCAACTGGTAGATGACATGCATTTCCAAATACCAGCCTTTATGGAAACATGTCAATAGGAGTCCTAAATGCTATTCTATATGCCCAAAGTGCATCATCTAATTTCTTAGTCCAATCTTTACTTGATGCACTGACTGTAGCTACAAGAATCTTCTTAAACTCCCTATTGGAGATTTCTACCTGTCCACTAGTTTGAGGGTAATATTGAGTCGAGATACGATGTTTCACTCTATACTTGGCTAACAATGAAGCAAATAGGCGATTGTAAAAGTGTTTTCCACCATCACTAATAATCTCCCTCGAAATGCTATTACTCGTGAAAATGTTCTTCTTCGAAAATTGAGTCACCACTCAGCCATCATCAGTTTGCAAGGCCACGCTTTCAATCAATTTAGACATGTAATCTACTCCCACCAATAAGTATTGCTGGCCGTAGGAAGAAGGAACAGTCCTATGAAGTCAGTGCCCCAAACATTGAATATCTCAATCTCCAAAATGTTGTTTAGGGTCATCTCATTCTTCCTTGAGATGCTTTCAGTCCTTTGGCACTATCATAATTTTTCATAATATAATTTGCATCATTGAACAGTGTAGGCCAATAAAAACCTGATTGTAGTACTTTTGTTGTTGTCTTGATTGCTGGGAAGTAACCTCCCTATGGTACAGAGTGACATGATTCCAACACTTGATGTTGCTCTACTTTTGGCACACAACGACGTATAATCTGATCTGGATCCCTTCGTTGATCTTCTTAGTAGGGTTTGACTCACGTGATTCGAGGAGAGGTGGGTAATCTGTAACAATGTCCTCACTCCCCTTATCTATGATCTCCAAATCAAACTCTTGCAACAAGAGTATCCATCGAATAAATCCCGGCTTTGCATTCTTCTTGCTCATTAGATACTCTAAGGATGAATGATCCATGTAGAAAATCACTTTCAACCTATTCAAATTTGATCTGAATTTGTTAATGGCAAACACCGCAGCCAAAAGCTCTTTTCTGTAGTCACATAATTCAACTGGGCCTCATCCAAAGTCTTATTGGCATAGTAAATGACATAAGAAATCTTCTCCTTGCGTTGACCCAACACTACCCCCACTGCTTGATCATTGGCATCACACATAAGCTCAAACTGATAATCCCAATTTGGAGAAGCCGACACTGGAGCGAAAACTAATTTCTCCTTTAACATGTTAAACACAGTCAAGTAGTCCTCAAAAAAGTAAAATGGAGCCCCCTATTTTCAATAAATTGCAAAATGGCTTCGAGATTTTGGAGAAGTCTTTGATGAAACAGTGGTACAACTTAGCATGACCCACGAAACTTCTAACTCCCTTCACTATTACCGATGATAGTAATTTCTCAATGACTTGTATTTTTAGCTTTATCCACCTCAATACCCTGTGCTAATATTAACTGCTCCGACACGATCCTTTTTGAACTATAAAACAACATTTTTCCCAATTTAGTTCAAAGTTGGTATCTTCACACCGCTGCAACACTTTCCCTAGATGTTCAAGGTAATCCTCGAATGACTTTATAAAGACTGAGAAATCATCCATAAATACCTCAATGTTATTTCCCAATATGTCTGAGGAAATAGACATCAAACGTTGATAGGTGGCTGAAGCGTTGCTAAGGCTAAATGACATCCTCCTATAAGCAAAAGTGTCATAAGGGCATGTGAATGTAGTCTCCTCCTGATCATTTGGCATTATAGGAAATAGGTGGTACAACAAATAACCATCCAAAAAGCAGTAATAAGTGTGTCCAGCGCGTCTCTCCAACATCTGATCAATGAAAGGAATAGAAAAGTGATCATTCCTTTGTTGAGTTTACGATAATCAATGCAAACGCTCTAACCCGTAACTGTACGTATAGAAATGAGCTCATTGTTTTCATTTGCAACTATCACAATTCCCTATTTTTCGGCACAACCTGTACTAGACAGACCTAATGACTGTCTAATATGGAGTAAATGATCCCCACATCCAGAAGCTTTAATGTCTTTTTTCTTACCACTTCCTACCTAGTCGAATTCAATTTGCATTGATGCTCAATTGAAGCATTGCAATCCTCTTCCATCATTGTCGGGCGCATGTTAATAGAAGGGTTGATCCCTTTTATTTTTGAGGTAGTCCATCCTATTGTTGTTCTGTGCTCTCAAAGAACTCTCAGCAACTGATCTTCCTTTGATTCCGTAAAAGTATTGAGATAGTTACTGTAAGTGAATTCTTTTAACCCAAGTATGCATAACGAAGGTGAGTGGGTAGTTGTTTGAGTTCAATAGCTAGAGCTCGTTGTATAGATGGTAAAGGTTTTATGAGTCCTCCACCGAGCTCCAAATGTAGTTTCTTAAAGAGTAATGGTATAGCCGCCAAATAATGTGCACATTCTTCTGCTTTCTCTATTTGAGATGGTAAATCCTGAAGGTAATCTAGTATAAATGTCTCTGACACTGCTTCCTCTATTATATCAATCTACATGTAAGAATCCGATTCGCTATGGGATCTAAAAGCTTTGAACACTTTGATTGTCTATTCCTCTTCATCTAACCTAAATATCAACCGAAACTTTTGTACATTTATCATAGCCTTTCCCTTAGCCAAAAATGGGTGACCCAATATATGAAGAATGTCCCTACCTTCCTCAATATCTAGAGTAATGAAGTCTGCTAGAAAGATAAACTTACCGAAATTTACAAAAATGTTTTCACACATGTCTCAAGGGTGCTTGATCTACATATCAACCAACTGCAGTAAACTAAAGTTGCTTTTGCTTTCCCCAAACCTAATTATCTAGAAAGAGATAAAGGTATTAAATTATTGTTAGCTCCTAAATTACACGGTGCTTTATCTATGTATAAATTACCAATGTTGCAAGGAATAGTAAAATTCCTTGGATCTTTTCACTTTAGTGGTAACTTATGTTAGGAAATTGCGTTGCACTCTTCAGTAAGCATGATTGTGTCATTGTCATCCAACTTCCTCTTATTTAATAGAATGTCTTTCATGAACTAGGCGTAGCTGGGCATCTAAGCTAAAGCTTCAACGAACAATATGTTAATGTGTAGCTTCTTGAACACATCCAAAAAAATTGGGAATTGCTTATCGAGCTTGTGTTTTTGTAGTCTCTGTGGGAATGGGATCGGAGCCACATATGCTTTGACAGGAAAGGTTGCCTTCACCCGTTAATTCAACTTGATTTTCCTCTGTGGCCTTGTCTGACTTATCCACTTGCTCCTCACCCATGGTAGGTACCTTCTCTATGATAGTTGCTGGCTACTTTACATGTGTTTTTGGTAATTGGACTCCACTATGTATAGTGATTACTTTGACCTGCTTCTTAGGATTTATTTTAGTATTGTTAGATAACGTTTCTTGAGCTCTGCCTGAAAGTGTGGAGCTACTATCTGGCTTACCTGTTGTTCCAAGTTCTTGATCGAGGTTGGTTAGTTCTGAAAGTTGGTCTTAGTCTTAGTAATGTATTGAGATAACAAATCTTCCAATGATGGCTCCCTCACTTGCTATTGTCGCTACTGTTGAAACTTTGGTGGTTTATTCTGATTGTTTTCTCCCTGTCCTTGTCCCGAGCTATTAGACCATGAAATGTTTGGATGGTTCCTCTACCCCCGGATTCTACGTGTTGGATTAGGGGTTATTTGTTATCCTCAAAAGTTTTGAGCATAGCTCACTTCCGCAGACTGATTAACATGTGTAAAAGCCAAAGGATAGCGTTTGATAGTATGATCTACTCTATAACTTCGGGTGTAACATGTTAGCTGATTCAGATATATTGTCAATTTTCATTATAAGACTTCCATTTGTGTTGCCAATGCTATCCCTACATCCATGTTGTGTATCTCTACTGTTTTCCTTGAAGTTTTCCTATTGGTTGGCCACATCGACTAATTTTTTACTATTTTTCATACAAATCATAGGCTATGTCGACGTCAAGTTTTAGTACGATCCTCGCGCTGATGCATCTATCATGTTCTTAAACTCTTGATGTAGTCCATAGTAGAAAAGATACTATTGAGCCTGTTTAGGAATGTTAAAACTGTGGTTTTTCCTAAACAAATTATTGATGAACCTCTTCCATGACTCAAACTAGCTCTCAAAATCTTTCTACTTGAAAGTGTAGACTTCATCCATAATTTGGTGAACTTCAGAAGGTGAGAAGAATTTCATGGTGAATTTTTTACTATACCATTCCATGATGCTCCTTGGAGGTAAACAAAGGAATAATTCTTTTGCGAAATTCTTCAAGGTATAAAGGAATAATCGCATTCGAAATGCATTTGCAAATAATCCTTCATTATTGATCATTTCACATAACATAAGAAAAGTCAAAATATGTACATGAGAATTCTCCATGGCTTTTTCGAAAAAAAACCTGATGTCTTGATGATTTTGAAATAGATTTATGATACCTGGTCTTAGGTGGAAATTATGCTATCCGAATAGGGATATACCATGGTGAGTTGCACTAGTGTAGGAATTAGATTTAAATAATCTCTAACTAAAATAGGAACTTCGCTCTGGATAGCTCTCGATTGATTTACCCGAGATAATTTCTCTTGAAGTTGAACCTAATTCTGCGGTTGATTCTGATTATCGACCGTTTTTCTTGCTTAACGTTGCACTATTCAGCAATTTCTGAATGTCATTTCGATTTCGTGATATATCAAATTAAGATCTGGCTCGTGAGGATTTTGTATATACCAAATTCACCTGAAAATAATCAAGACACAAGAGAATTAAGTAGTGTAATAATAGCCTAAAAACAACAAAAAAACAAAAATTAAAACGAATCTAAAATGTCCAATAACTAAAAGTAACACCATTTTTCCAGACAATGGGACCAAAAACTTGTTCTTCAAAATCCCGTATGTGTATGCTTCCTTGTACAAGTAATAATCGTGATGAGAAAGTTATAGTTCCATAAGGAATATGGCTCAATTCTAGTTTATTTAAGATATTTAAATTCATGATTGTAACCAAGAACAATGGGTCGATATCTAACTACGTTTTATAACAAAAGCTCATGAAATCAATAAAAATTGGTTTAGAAATCAAATGTGAGAGAGTGTATTGAATTTACGACTCCACTATCAATTCTTAGTTCTAATTCTCAACCAATGATTATTAACTCAATTCATACAATTATGATGATTTATTGATTTCACTTTTATTTATTACTCTTTTTCAAGATGTAATAAACATATGATTACTACGAGATGATCATATTCCTATTCTGAATTCATACGGAAAGATGCATTTGCGTTTAGGATTTTTAGATGTGATCGTATACGCCATAAATACTATTCATAATATTTATTGTCCGTGTGTTTCATAAATAATGTTCTATCCACCGTGAGTTTTTCAACATTATGAATAAGCAATTATTGTCGTAATAGTGTGCAAATATTAAAACAATGTAATTATACATATTAATGGAATCACAACGCAAGATTAAGATAAAAACACAAAGCCTCGAATTAAAAAGTTTTGATATCCATCCCATATAAATGGTTTTAGGCTAGCATATAAATGTAAGAGTTACAAGTGAAATAAAAGAAAATCATCACCCCAATCATTAAACAATGAAGAAAATATGGAAATCTTCAATTAATGTCCTCAAATCCAGATCCAAGCGATGAATTCTTTGTTTTTCGATGTAAATTCTCTCTATTGTCTCTTAAAATTTAGTTTACAATCCTCTCATTATATCTTGATGTGTTCTCCTATTTATATGATGCTAATTAATGAGATTGCTTCCCAAAATAAAATAAGGAAATGTAAGTTTGTTTCCCTTTTTCATTGAGGTGCGCGCCTAGTGTATTACAGGGCGTGTGCCTGTGTGCCTTTGGGTTCCAATTTTGTCTATGAGGCGCATGCCTCTCCTATGGGTAAGGGTGCTCACCTTGGCTCATTTTTGGGGCCAAGTTGCTTGAATTTTCTCCAAGGTCTTTACTTCATCCTTCTTCACTTCTTTTTGAACCTTTCACTTATTCTTTTATTCAATTGAGTTCTTGCAATCTCAAATCTTTATTTTGCATTCGTGCCCAATGTTTAATTATTGCATTTTAATCCCGAGCTTTGTCTTTGATGCAATTGAGCCCTTTTCCCCACTTATTTTCCTTACTCCCATATATTTCATCGATTGTTACCTACAAACAATATATACTTAGGATTAAGCCATGTCTCATCCAATTTGTCAACAAATGATCAATTTTAACGGCATGAATAATGTATAAAATACACTTATCAATATCTTGCTTGATCATTACTTCATGTGTTGACAATAGAGTAATAACTAAATTAGAGTAACAACATTAAGTCCAACCTTGGGTGTGCCAACCTTAATGTGGACTATAACAAACTCTGGCAAATTAAATTTAGACACAGAAAATTCAGCCAGCGTTTAGTTTTTCAACATAACCAAAAATCACCATATAAATAAAGCTTAAAGCTTGTTAAGTAAGTTGTGAAACACCTTCCCTTGATTACCTGAAGATCCAAATGCATTCCACATGGATACTTCGAAATTTTAAATTTTAAATTTTTTAGGTTCTTAAAGAAAGATTATGAAGAATATGGTACTTTCGAACTTCAATTAGTTTTAAATGGTTTCTCCACAACTCAAATGAAGCTGAGGATTTGTAATCCTTGAAAATGATTTGACAAATATCGGTAAGAACACCTATTCGAGGATATGGGAATATGTCTATGATGTGATTTTAATTTATAGGATTTATATTGAAGCTTGATAAAATAACCAACTCCATGCAATGTTTATGACAGGATCAAGTAGCTTGATAAAATATTCATAGTTGATTTCGAGCTGGGCAGTATAGTCAAGTCATATAATTTTGAGAAGGTCAAAGTCAAATTTTGGAGGATATTTGAAATCTGAAATATGGAGCTTAGTCCGCTTATGCAGATTAAGAAAAAAATGCCGAAGTCCTATTCGAAGTGCCATAAAAACCTCATTATATTGCGATAAGCCAATTAATCCGACGACTATTAAAAAAAAAAATGGTGATTATTAGGAAGCGACAAATTTTAAAACTCTTTTATCTACTTTCTTTCTTAATAATCAATTTCTGTAGTTTTTATTGCTTTTGAATTGTGTTTTGGTCATGTTGCAGTTTAGGTCATCACAATCCGTAGCATAGCGTGTTTGAATTTGATAGTCTAGCTATCATTTGTATGTTATTTGTTGCTTGTTCATTTAGGGTCCCGTTAACTAACTGTACGTGTAGAAACAAAGCAAAAATTTGAAGTTGTGTGTGCAAGTTGGGAATTTATTCAAAATTAGCCATTAAAGTCACTTGTGAAACTCTACATTCACTTAGCTATGATCTCTTACATTACATGTAAGTTAGCATATTAGATGCATATGGCATGCATCACAAAAGACCAGGGATTGATTGTGGTTCCAGTAATATTTACATAGCATCATGTCCATATATTATGCGATCATGTATCACTAGGGTTATCCCTAGTAGAGTAGCCAGGGATACTACCACGTAACCATATACGGGTTAGGGGTTTAAACTCCTGACCTTCCTTTGATTTCATATCATTCCCAAATATCTCATACTCAATAGTCGATATTCTCGAGTCCAAGCATCAATTCCAACCATATTCTCAAACTTAATTCGTGAAATTCATCCACTCAATGTCTTAGAGCATATGCAAGGAGTTGAATCCACTCATTCAAGCCCAATTTCAATGATTCTTCAAATTGAAAGTAAGTTTTAAACAAAACTTCGAATTTTAATTCAAATTGTGAAATAATGAAATTCGATCCAACTAACACCTAGAGGGGGTGAATAAGTGTTTCACACAAAATTTAAATTTTTCAAATTTTAAAGCAACAAGTCACTATTAAATTTTATCTAAATGAATTTACATGCGAATCTAACCTATGTTAAATCACCTCAATTTGTAATTTATAGAAAATAAATGACACCAATAATTGATGATAGAGAAAAACAATTCGCAAAAGATCAAAAAAATTCAGGTTCAAGCTAGTAAAATCGACTATAGACGAATTGACTTACAGTGTGGTACAGACTTGATTAACTCTAGTACTCTCTGACTTTATAACTGCGATCGCCAAGGCACTACAAGCATCCCGATCCGAATGAATCGCAATGTCACTAAAATAATTGTACCTTAGTCATAGACTTAATAATTAACTATATTTTTAGCAAAAAACATAAAGATTTAATTTAATAATTTATTTTAACAATATATTTTTTCATGCATATTACATATTTTATTACATGGACCATGGCATGCATGTGTCTACAAAATAAATAAAAGGTTCAAAATAAATTTTTCACATATGCACATCTTTAAATAGTAAATAAAACTAAGTCGTCTTCTTTTTCTATTTCGCAAGACAAGTGCCAAAATAAATTCATTTACATAATTATCAATTTCAAAACTACACGGAATTTTTAGGGAATGTAGGAAACTTATTATAATATGACATATAAAAAAATTGGCTTCTTTTGACAACATATAAAGCACTAAAATATTTCTCAAAATCCCGCATCAACTCGGTTTGGAAGATAAATCAGCGCAGTTTACTTAAAATAACCTACAAAATTCTACAGGCATCGGATTGACAAGATTTCAAATTTATCCAGTAGTGCCCATAAGGCTATCAAACCGAACTGGCTTTTGTCCAAAAATTTCAAGTAATGATTGAGTTACGAACTTTTAAAATCAATTTAAATCCAACTAAAGCAGTACGAAGGTAATTCCTTTAACTAAATTCCAAGACGACAGGACAGTACTGCGAGTTCATTGATAACAAGGCTACATTCCGTCTAACTTACTGGGCATATGCTTTTATATTTGAACTGCAAGAATAACTGTCATCTTGCCATGAAAATGCCTATCTTATTTCATGACTGCTTAGCCTAAGAGGTTAATTTCCAACATTCTATGCCTTACTCATTGTAGATAATATGATTTAAAGTTTAATACTTCCTGTTACCGAGGCGTAATTACTTGAATATAAGCTGGTTGTATGCTCCATATTGTCAACAGCTTGGCAGTGCATTTATGGTGTTTGATGAGGTGGATTAGATAATACTATAAAAAGTTGTCTCGTTTATTATATTGTCCAGTTCTATCTAGTAATGTGAGCAAAAATGCACTTGAGAGGAGTGACATCATAGATGAGAAGACAGGTAGCAGCCCTACATAAAAACCAGTGAATCTCGGCGAAAGAACATGCAAAATGAGCCATGATGTGTTCCAAAAGTCTTGATATTGATCACACAAGGAAGGCTTGCTCTATCTTCTCTGTTTTGTTTATGATGCATGCATCTTATAAAACAGACATAAAGGGCCATGACAACCTGGTCACTTCTAAGTTGGAGTTTCACAGAAATTCAAGTAAATGCATGGTCACTTTGTTCAATCCACCGCCAACAAAGAGTTTTACAATCTTACTGAAACTGAAATAAACTACAATTATTGAAGGGGGTGTACAGACTGAATTGTGATATAGATGTAGTCAAAATTCCTTTTAGCGTGCACTTACGATTGTTACTTAAATATGAATAAGAAATATGATATTTGATGAAATCCAGTTTGATGCTACTACAAGATGTGAAACAATTCAGTTTGATGCTACTTTGTTTTGAAACTATAGTGCTTCTTATGCACAGCTAGGATGAATTGAAGATTCATGAACCTCTAGCCTTTACAGGTTGTTTAAGGTTGTCCAAAATATGACTTGAGAGAATTCTGGGCCTATCCTGTTTCTTAGTTTTTAAAATCCCTAATGCGCATGTGACCTGAAAATAATTTTAGGATCAAATTTATTTGCAGCGCATTCAGGGAAAGTGAATTTCCAGATAATATATACACACATACATGCTAAGAGAAATATACAAGAAAGACTAGAGGTGGACAGTGGATGATTATAAGAATTGTACCGTGTTCATTCCTATCAGAATGAAGCTGATCATAATTATAAGACTCAAAACCAAAAATGTTATGATTCTTATCTGGGCTGGGTAGTTCCAAGTAAAAAATGCTAGCTCCTAAAAAAGATGGAGAAACCTAAGAGAAAACAAGAAGAAAAATGAGACATGATGTATCCAAAGAGTGATGATTAATTTGGATTGCTTGTAAAACACAGACACAAATGGCCTTGACAACCTGGTCACTTGTATAGGCTGGAATTTCGTTGAAATTCAAATTAATACATGTTCATGTCCCTTTTCCATTATTGCTAGATATTTCTGCTTTCACAGAACAAAATAATAAACAGAAAAAAATAAATAAATAAATAAATTAAGAAGTGTGCTTATGTTGCTATCATAATTTTATTTTGTTTCACCAATTGTATAAAAGGTCTTTAATTTTTTATAATTGTTGCACTTATGTCCTCATTTTTTTTTTTTTTGGTTAAATTTTATACTCAATTTTTCATGAATCCGCACATCGTATACCTGGCGATTTGAAATGAGGGACACTAGTCACACACTTGTATTTGTATTTTTTTTTTCTGATTTAAAATTGTGAGGGGAAAGTAAGTCTCTCTACGCTCTCATAATAGATTAATGGACGTAGTATATTGTAAGAGACAAGATGTGCATAATGCAATGTTGTGTTGGGACATTGGTGCAACAATGAATAAAGTTAGAAGAAATTTTCAGTACAACTTAAAAGTGGTGAAATGAAACAAAAATGAGATTAAAGTATAACAACCCTAGTAAGAAGTTTGCAAGTGAGTCCACAATGAGTAGTGTTTGAAGTATTTAAAATGGGAAATCGAAGCTCACTTCTTCAACCTTTCAAGACAAAGCACTTAGTTCAAACCTTTAAGATAGAGCTTAGCTAACCATTACTCATTAGGTCTATCATTGATAGCGCTTGTTGTGCATTTCGAGGATCGGACTTAAATGTTACAAAAAAATTGAAAGGTTGAATACTTAGATGCTTTTCTTTAAAGTTTGGGGACTCAAACCGTATTTTTACTGCACTTTTATCTCATTATTTAGTGCTTAATATCTACGGGGCTTTATAAGCATAATATAAGTGAGAAATTTAATAGAGACATTATTTTAGTTTTCAAACAACTTCCCAACACATTATATACGTAACTCTAACTTAATTATAACTATAGTTTTTAATAAATGACTTTAATTTAGAAATACTATCAGAGACACTCCTTGAACTTTGTGAAAATATCGAGATATTCTCACGTTTGAAAAATTACATTAATCTCTCCTCTTTATAGTTTTGAGTGTCACATACAGTATCTTAACACTTTTTCTATTATACACACCTACAGTGTCCTTTTCATGAGAAAATGAAATTTCTTACACTATATAGTTAATTTGCTCAAAATAAAAAAGAACTTGTTCAATATTGTTTTAATTTTAGGCATATAATTTTAATTAATTTCATTGTAAATTTTACTATTTTTCTGAACTTTTTAGTTGAATTGTATTATTTTAAAATATTATGATGATTAAAATATCAAATTAACTACATAACATATTCATTATTTAAATGATAAATTTTGAAGGTGCATAATATTTTAATGAACTCATGTATACTATTTTTTAACTAAACTACTGGAATTGTGAATTAAATGTTTGAAGTTAACATCTAGATTTTGTTTATATATTTATAAAAGTAAATTTTATTGGTAAATTTGCATTTGTTAATATTTGAATTATTTTTACAAAATATATATAATTAAGTGAAATCATTTAAAATCATTGTTACCAAATTCTTCAACAAAACTTTCTTTTAAGTCTTAATTTATTTACATCAACTTCATTTTAGATGACATATAGTTTGTAAAGTGATCAGTGAGTGTATATTTAAGTTCTGTTATTTTATTTATTTATTTATTTTTCTCTTTTACATGATAGCTTTCTTAGCTTTGATTTGATCCGGTCCCTTTCTTCATTAACTAAAACGTCAACTATTTTTTGATGAGATACTTAAACTTCAAATATTTGTCTAATACCACGTTAAACCACCCTTATAGGTCATTCTTTTAATCAATTTAAGGAAGAAAAATCTTTAGAATATTGTGCTTTTGTACTGTTACTCTCCACTTTTACTTTTCACAGGAAGCAACATTTTTTTTTTTCCAGAAAGTTAATTGTTCCAATGGTTACTGAACTTAGGTTCATGTATTTGATTGGTCATTGACAAATTTAAACTGTCGTATTTTGGTGACTGAATTTTGAAAAATGTTTATTATTTTTCTGTATTTTTTAACTACTCTTTATTAAGATTATTTTATTATTTCCCTACATTGAAAATTGACACACTTTAAATGTATTTAATCATAGAGAGTGAATTTGACTATCCAAATTTGGAAAGGCAATCCCACTCTCAACCAAAATGTTTATTTAAAGAGTTTTTTGAGTATGATTTTAAGGATTTACTCTTTAAAATAAAAAGCATTTCCTATGTTAAACAGTTTTTTTGAGATGCTCTTAGCTCTCGTATCAACCTCAACATCATTATTTAATTTTTCTAAAACCAATTATTATTTAAGAAGCACATTGAAAAGATTTTCTGCTTTAATATTCTGATAGTCATAATCTTCTATTTACAGTGAAAAGTCTTGTGATGTTCATTTTGAAGAGAATCGTACTTAAGATTCTGACATTTAGAGAGAACTGTACTTAAAATTCTCATATTTGGAGATTGCTGTATGTAAGGTTCTCGTAGTACATTAATTAGTGAACAGTCATACAGTTTTGTTTATAGGGATTAAAAAGAGTATAAAGAAAGAGGGATAGGTTTAAAGTGCACGTGGTGGGTTAATAAGGCTGCCATTTTTCAGTGTTGGGGACGTTGGCTTCGATGGCAACTGTTTATGTGGCCGACAACACAATTTCAGATTTGGGATTCACCTTCGCATCAACTGCCCCACATTTTTTGGACTTTTACAATTTCCCCCTATTTCCATTTTTGTTTCTTCTTTTACTTTTTCTATTTTTTGGTTCATACATTTTCTTTTTCTTATTCAATTAAGGATCTGTTTGAGCCCCTTTTTGGACAATATATTTTATAATCGTAATTTTTGAAAAATATGTAATTAAAAAGTAGTAAAAATTTGAATTTAATGTAAAGTTATTTTACTGAGAAAACAATTTTTTTTTTTTTTTTCTCTTTTACATGGTAGCTTTCTGAGCTTTGATTTGATCAAATCCCTTTCTTCATTAACTAAAACGTCAACTATTTTTGATGAGATACTTAAACTTCAAATATTTGTCTAATACCATGTTAAATCACTCATACAATATGTTAAATAAGCGTTTGCGGGGACTTATAAGTCATTCTTTTAATCAATTTAAGGAAGAAAAATCTTTAGAATATTGTGCTTTTGTACTGTTACTCTCCACTTTTACTTTTCACAGGAAGAAACAGTTTTTATCTGAGAGATAATTGTTCCAATAGTCAGTGAATCTAGGTTCATGTCTTTGATTGGTCATTAAAGTTTAAAATATAGAATTTTGGTCATTGAACTTAGGTCCATATCTTCGATTGCTTACTGAAATTTAAAATGTTGAGTTTTGGTCTCTGAATTTTGAAAAATATTTGTACATTACTCACTGTAAACTCGATATTTTTCAAAGTTCAACAGTTATACTAGTGAATAACATATTTGAATTTAATTGAGTTGAAACTACACATCAAAACACTTATAAATCACAAATTATGAATATGAAAGCATTTATAATTGTAGTTTATAGTGTGTTTACTATGTTTATTCATATATGACTCTAAGAAAAGAAACATTCAACATATGTGGTAAGCAATTGTAATTAGCAGGCTGAGTCTTTGTTTGGTATTGATTATAATTCAAATTTTAATTTAAGTCAAATTTAACAATTAATTTTAATAACATATTTTATGAGCCCACAAATTTTCTACCACACATTTCATCAACTTTATCAAAATTTATTAAAAATTGAATTTTAATTTCTATCGGACAGGACTTTGTAGAGATGTTCAATTATGTCATGACTCTCATGCTTGTGCATATTAATCCTCAATAAGAATAAACATAGCAATGTGATATATAGAGGTGAGATCCAAGTTTACCAAGCCAGACCCCTATTCTCCATCAACATTATGACAAGGCCGAGGTCAAGACAATGTCCCAAATGCAAATAATTTAGTTCAAGACACCTCATGATATATGTTTTATTATATCCTTGTTTGGTCCTCATTATTTTTAAAATACATTTTTCTTTTATTTTTAACCACGTATTTTTCAATAAAATAAAATTACATGCAAATTCACTTTTCTTATTTTTTTTTTTAGCGATACATTCTTCATCAAATTACTATTTCAAAATACACTTTGAACAAAAAATGGGACTCAACCATACTCTAAATATCTTTTATATGAAGGAAAGAAACTTGTTAGTAATGATAGTAATATCAGACAAACTCAAAAATTATATCAAATAGACAAGCTCGACTTCCACTTAGTACAAAGTGGAATTAAGCTCCCTGTTTGAATCTCATTACCTAATTTATTTATTTTAATGTTTATTTCTATATTATATTCTCTTGATAAAATATTTTATATGTAAATCCTAATTATTGTTTTTTTTTCTTTTATAGAAAAGAAAGTTTGACACTAGGGATGATGGCAATTTACAGTCCGTTCACAGTGGAAAGTCTTGTGATGTTCATCTTGAAGAGAATCGTACTTAAGGTTCTGACATCTAGAGAGTACTAAATTTAAAATTCTCACATTTGCAGATAACCGTGAATAAGGATCTCGTGTCACATTAGTAAGTGAACAATCTTATACAGTTTTGCTCATAGGGATTAAAAAGGAGTATAAAAAAGAGGGGTGGGGTTAATGTGCACGTGGGGGGTTAGTAAGGCAGCCATTTTTCAGTGTTCGGGACATTGGCTTCGATGGCAACTGTTTATGTGGCCGACAACACAATTTCAGATTTGGGATTCACCTTCGCACCAACTGCCCCACATTTTTTGGACTTTTACAATTTCCCCCTATTTCCATTTTTGTTTCTTCTTTTACTTTTTCTATTTTTTGGTTCATACATTTTCTTTTTCTTATTCAATTAAGGATGTTTGAGCCCCTTTTTAGACAATATATTTTATAATCGTAATTTTTGAAAAATATGTGATTAAAAAGTAGTAAAAATTTGAATTTAATGTAAAGTTATTTTACTGAGATAACAGTTGATTGAAAATAAATTTGAAAAAAAAAATGAGTTTTATAGAATGAGGCTCAAATAGGGACTGAATTTACTCTTCCTTCTTGTTTTCTTCTTTCGAATATTCCCATTTAACATCTTTGTATTGCAGATTTGCCTCATCAATTACTTTTATGTGTTCAAATTATCATCATTTGTTATACAAATAAAAATTGTAAAACTTATGATTTATTTTTAAAATATCTTGTAAATCAGTCATGCAGTAAAATTTTAACTGGTTATGCATCTTGGTGTTTTAACTATTTATGTAATTTTAGCTGTGTGATGACATTTTTCCTTGTATTTTTCATTTGTATTATCAAGGCTTTTATTTTAAAAAAATTAATTAATAAGCTCTAACTATGAACATAGAAAATTACTTTGTGGTGCTATGCTACCCAAAAATACATTATCAATTATTACACACTATTCCTCCATTTCTTGTATAAATAGTATGCTAATAAACCAACTTAGTATTATAAATTACAACAGACGAATTCTCTGTTATTTGTGCAAGTAAGTTTCTTAAAGTGAACCTTCTGCATATTTTTCTTACCGAGACAAAATCTTATTGTTTATAGAGCCCCCTCTATTAATAATCAAAAGAAAGTTAAGAAAGACTAAAATAATTAGCAAAAATAATCTCCATTACATGTCCTATATTATACTTTTGAAGCTTGTTGTGTGTACAGAAACTACACACAAAAATCATACAGAATAGACACAGCAGGTGATGGGTAGGGGGATTTTTTGGCATTCTTTATCACAATATGGGTCCCACACGTGTGAGATTTCTGTGGAACAATTTTTTGTACAAATGGAAATCTTCTTTACCTTTTACAACGAATTATCTATGTGATTATATTTTGTCCTTTAAGACACGACAAGAAAAAAATTTGAATTTCACAGTCGAAAATCTAGAAAATATGGACCTATTTAAATATCTGAAATGTGAAAATTTAGCATAATCTTTCTTTTTGGATTGCTACCTATCCCATTTTTCACTGTTTGGAATATTTGTTATTATCTTTTAGGGAACAAGTTTCCTTAATCAGCATTAATTTGTCCAACTATAGTATATATCATTTAAATTAAAATTTGACCAATAAATATTTTTTAACTTTTCTTCCTTAATAGCGTCAAGTGTTATCCAACCCTCCACCAGACAGGTCAATGAGAAATTATCCCCGACGTCTCTCTTTCTCTCTCTCTCTCTCCCCAAATATTGCCTGGTTGAAAAGTTTTCTTTTTAATAAATGCCAGAAGTTAATCAAATTATTGCCCCCATAAGCTTAGGAATTGCCTAACCTGAATCTGGATTCTTGTAATGAAAGAAGATTCAGTGTAATGAACAAGCTGCGATCTGATGAGAATTAAGATTCCAAAAGTGAAATAAATTTGCTAAGACTTTATATTCCAAAGTTGCAATCTTTATGAATCAATCTCCAGATCCAGAAGGCAATGGCACATATACTCAATAGTATAAAGGATTCTTATTCTTATCATGTCCAGTGTTGTCGAATACAACGCAAGACAATAGTGTCTGAAAA
This sequence comes from Olea europaea var. sylvestris, assembly GCF_002742605.1. Classification (NCBI taxonomy): domain Eukaryota; kingdom Viridiplantae; phylum Streptophyta; class Magnoliopsida; order Lamiales; family Oleaceae; genus Olea; species Olea europaea. The sequence continues at coordinate 5,838,015 of NC_036255.1, read as the reverse complement.
CTATTCACTATTCCATTGTGGAGCACCTTAACTAGTAATGTGCACGTACACCATATCAGAATTGAAAAGAAAATTGAATAGAGAGAAGATATAAAAAGAAGAGTGAATCAAAGTAATTGTTAACTTAAATAATATAATATCAGCCGTCTCTATACATATACACTCTAATAAGAGAGGGGGTGAAAAAGGCTGCTTCTATGCTTATTCCGGTGGTGAATTAAAATTGTACATCCTCGTCCAATGTCTCGAATCGAGCTACGGTCGGCGAAGGTCATCGAACTTAATCATGTCAGCAAAGATGAGAGGAAAAAATCGACTTGACGCCTAATCCGGTAGTGAGTTGAAATTATTTCGTCTTCGTCCAATGTCTCAAATCGAGCCATAGCCGTCTGAAGGATTTGGAGCACCTTAACTAGTAATGTGCACGTACACCATATCAGAATTGAAAAGAAAATTGAATAGAGAGAAGATATAAAAAGAAGAATGAATCAAAGTAATTGTTAACTTAAATAATATAATATCAGCCGTCTCTATACATATACACTCTAATAAGAGAGGGGGTGAAAAAGGCTTCTTCTATGCTTATTCCGGTGGTGAATTAAAATTGTACATCCTTGTACAATGTCTCGAATCGAGCTACGGTCTGGCGAAGGTTACCTAACTTAATCATGTCAGCAAAGATGAGAGGAAAAAATCGACTTGACGCCTAATCCGGTAGTGAGTTGAAATTGTTTTTTCTTCGTCCTATGTCTCAAATCGAGCCATAGCCGTCTGAAGGATCGATCGAACTCAATCATGCCAGCAAAGAAGCATAACCACACATCTTCTTATAATGTAAATCTTAGCTCTTTGTTCTCTGAGTACCCCACCAATTCCTCTGCTAGATATTCTTCTCTTTGAGTTTCCAATGCTCATTCCACTCATCATCTTCATATTGTCTGATGATTCTTTTGATGAAATTAACGAAAATTTTCTTGAAAAAGGAATATATATATTTTTTTGGTGGGTTTTTTTCCTTGAGAAGAAAATGTTGCCATGGGAAGATGAAGTTGTGAATTGTGAAGGGGTTTCTTATAGGGTGTTGGTCGAGTCAAGAGCAAACTATGGGGCATGAAAGGGCGAGAAGCGCTTCCTTAACGGTCCCATTTCCACTTGGGATTCCATATATACTTGCAACATCAAGGAAAGTGATAAAATAATTTTAAACAAACACCCCATATCTCAATTTATGTAATACGTGTGTTTAATATAGTAATTAAATGTCTTGAGTTTAGAAATTATGGATCGTAAAAGTTACATATATTAGGTATTTGTTGAAACATCAATTTGACCTAGAAGCAAAGGTAATAGGTAAATAGCTAGATATTCTTCTCTTTGAGTTTCCAATGCTCATTCCACTCATCATCTTCATATTGTCTGATGATTCTTTTGATGAAATTAAGGAAAATTTTCTTGAAAAAGGAATATATATATTTTTTTGGTGGGTTTTTTTCCCTTCAGAAGAAAATGTTGGAATGGGAAGATGAAGTTGTGAATTGTGAAGGGGGTTCTTATAGGGTGTTGGTCGAGTCAAGAGCAAACTATGGGGCATAAAAGGGCGAGAAGCGCTTCCTTAACGGTCCTATTTCCACTTGGGATTCCATATGTACTTGCAACATCAAGGAAAGTGATAAAATAATTTTTAAACAAACACCCCATATCTCAATTTATGTAATACGTGTGTTTAATATAGTAATTAAATGTCTTGAGTTTTGAAATTATGGATCGCAAAAGTTACTTATAATAGGTATTTGTTGAAACATCAACTTGACCTAGAAGTAAAGGTAATAGGTGTCCCCTGGGCACATCCAAGTTGACAAAGGAAGGGCAGTGCGGGGCTCGCAACCCTAGCGTGGAGAGTTCGATTCCTGATTGGAGCAGCTGAGTGTTTGTAATAACCATCTTGGTTGGAGCAGTTTGGTGATGTAATAATCATGAAGGAGGGTCCCTTGGGGTTAGGAGTATAAAGGCTGTTCGAACCCTGGTCAACTTGGGCATGTACCGCGATTTACCTCCACCAGTCACTGAGGGACTGGGGGCTAGGAGTCCAGGATATAGTCTAGCGTAGCTGGGAAACCTGGGTATCAAAAAACAAAAAAAACAAAAAAAGGTAATAGGTAAATGTCTCGAGATCATAAATCATGAGTCTTGAAAAATACTATATTTGATAAAATATCAATTTAACCTAGACATGAAAGGTGCAATAAAACAATTTTCCTTTGTCTTTCTCTGATATTTATGCTTTTTAAGGAGCCTCGTTTTCATCTAGCACCATTTAAGCTCTTGTTTGATAGCAAATTTTCATTCAAAAAATTAATTTTTTCACCGTTATTTTACTATTTCACCCCATATCTCAATTTATGTAATACGTGTGTTTAATATAGTAATTAAATGTCTTGAGTTTAGAAATTATGGATCGTAAAAGTTACATATATTAGGTATTTGTTGAAACATCAATTTGACCTAGAAGCAAAGGTAATAGGTAAATATCTCGAGATCATAAATCATGAGTCTTGAAAAATACTATATTTGATAAAATATCAATTTAACCTAGACATGAAAGGTGCAATAAAACAATTTTCCTTTGTCTTTCTCTGATATTTATGCTTTTTAAGGAGCCTCGTTTTCATCTAGCACCATTTAAGCTCTTGTTTGATAGCAATTTTTCATTCAAAAAATTAATTTTTTTCATCGTTATTTTACTATTTTAACGTTATTTTTTTACATTTTTCACTTACAGGTGAGATCCACTTTTCTCTCTAATAGTCAAAAAATCAATTCTTATAATCACTATCAAACAAACCCTAAGTTAAATAAACACTACTGATAAAACAATGCAAACATGAATATTCAAAACTTTGTCTTATTTTTCTTCTGTAGTTTTAATAAACATTGTTCGAGCATATTTAGCCTTATTTGACAACTATTATTTCAAAATTCTTTAATTCTCATACCAATTGTTAACCACATATTTATACAATAAAATATTTTGTACGTAAACTCAAAATTTTTTCCTACTTTTTTTATTACATATTATCCTAAAAATCACTATTCAAAACTTTAGTTTCTCAAAATAATGACCATCAAACAAAGACTAAATGTGTCATAAATTGAGTTAAGTTCATTACCCAATAATTTTTCTCTTATTTGTTTTCATTAATTTTATGAAATGTTATCCGATCTGGTGCAATAAAACAATTTTCCTTTGTCTTTCTCTGATATTTATGCTTTTTAAGGAGCCTCGTTTTCATCTAGCACCATTTAAGCCCTCGTTTGGTAGCAAATTTTCATTCAAAAAATTAATTTTTTCACCGTTATTTTACTATTTCAACCATTATTTTTGACATTTTTCACTTACAGGTAAGATCCACTTTTCTCTCTAACGGTCAAAAAATCAATTCTTATAATCACTATCAAATAAGTCCTAAGTTAAATAAACACTACTGGTAAAACATTGCAAACATGAATATTCAAAACTGTCTTATTTTTCTTCTGTAGTTTTAACAAACATTATTCAAGCATATTTAGTCTTGTTTGACAACTATTATTTCAAAACTCTTTAATTCTCACACCAATTTTTAACCACACATTTATAAAATAAAATATTTTACAAGTAAACTCAAAATTTTTTCCTAATTTTTTTATCACATATTATCCTAAAAATCATTATTCAAAACTTGAATTTCTCAAAATAATGACCATCAAACAGAGACTAAACGTGTCATAAATTGAGTTAAGTTCATTACCCAATAATTTTTCTCTTATTTGTTTTCATTGATTTTATGAAATGTTATCCGATCTAACATTTCAAATGTGTCGTACACTGTGCAGGGTCTATTGACCTACATAGTTGTCGAAAGTGTAGGGTTCATTGCCCAAATCCCCCCACCCCCAGGGTCTATTGACCTACATAGTTGTCGAAAGTGTAGGGTTCATTGCCCAAATCCCCCCACCCCCGGGGCGGGGTGGGGGGACTCATTAATTTTTGAAGACAAAATTATTTTTTTCTATGTATAACTTAGTAAAAATAAAATAAAATAAAATAAAATAATAATAATAATAATAATAATAATAATAAAGTTTATCCCCACTAGCTTTCCTGCCCAGCATAATGGATCTGCTGTTCATAGTTTATGAACTACCCTTAATATATTTGTTATGGAAAATGTTCCTATACTAGAAGAAGCATGATAGAGGGTTCGACACTCATTCACAGCCATCGTGCCCCGCGTGAATAAACAATTAGGAGGAAGAGGTGGTCCCCACCCCCAAATGTGTGTATCGGTCAAGTCCTCTCTCATGCTTCTTCTGAGAAAGGAGCATGGTTCATTTGTTATTGATTAAATGCTTAATTTGACGTGTTTCGATCATATTGCTATGCTTTCTTTTTCATAGGTTGCTTTTATTGGTATAGTGTGGGATCAATCAACCTATATAAGCCAGTTTGACTGTAGGAATGTCCAGTTCAAAAATTCCTAAATACTTTTGTAAAGTGTAATGACAACAATGTCAAATCCTAATGGTGCCTTAATAAAGTTGGAGGACAATATTATCTTATCTTATATCTTGTCACCAAACATATGTATGTGTGGGAAACACATGTATAAATCATTGGTAACAGTAGTTCTTGACTTATAGGTCATTGAACTAGATGAAATTTAATCATCTACTATTTAATTCTTCAAAGCTATAAAAGAGTATGTCGAGATTGAATTCAAATAAATAAATTATGTATCATTTCTGATAGTTTAAACTCTTAAATGAATTAGGGTGACTATCTACTAATAAAAATTCTTGTTCGAAAGTTTTGCCAAAGAGCTAGTGAACTAGCTTATATATATAAACTATGCCACGAGCAGATATCAAAACTTGCTTATGCCTCATTAGAAGCCAACATATTTCTATTTGATTTAAATCAATTAAATTTAAGATTTTAAATCTTTTCTTTTTCGAGTTTCTCATTACTTTCTATTGGAAATTTATATGTACCTCAAATTATTTCAAAATATTTAAAGGGCTACTTAATATTAATCTCTTGTTTATACTTTTAAATAGTTTCATTTAATGATCACAGCAAATAAAAGTATTAGATAGACCATGATTCAACTCTCATTGTCGCTCATTTCAAGCGCAAAATGAAAAATCAATTTTGATAATACATTATTTGAATCGTTGCTCATATTCAAGTTGGTTCAAGGACGATCACAAAAGTCCCCGAACGGGAAATTTTTTTTTTTTTTCCCCCATATTTAAAATGGGAATATAAAAATTTATCTAGTAGGAGGAATCCAACATTATTGAGGGTTAAAATATAGGACCATGCTATATGTACAAACTTTTTTTACACACCCTTACTCACTACTCGCAATGGGGGTAAAGACCACAGGCCGATATTTTTTAAATTCACGTGAGATCCGCTAATTTTTGTGAGAGTGAGTAGACCATTTTGTCGATAAAATTTTGTACAAATATCTTTATCTTAGAATATATATTGAAAAATGTAACCAAAAGTAAGAGATCGGAATAACAGTCAAAAATCTTCACGTGAATCCCCAAATACTGTGCCAGAAATTTCAATACTGTGCTGGTAATTTAAGTCCTTTCATACAGATTAAAAAATATATAATAATACAATTGAAACTACTACAAATTTTTCTTGCACTTTTTTAATAACCGTATGTTATTAAAAAAAAAATGTTGGATTCCAATCTTAAGGACCCCCACTGCTTCACCCCTAAAGCATTGTGAGGGAGGTAAATCGCTGAATGTGCCACAATAGGCCAGAAAATAAGAGCTTGCCTGTACACTAGTGCCCACAAAAAATTCAGTTCCATATTTTAGGAATCGAACATTCACACTGCAGCTGTCAGCAAGGCTGAGATCACTCCTATCCTTTGCATCACTAGGTTATGTCCCGACTGCCAACAACCCTATGTTAATTAATGATTTAAATATGAGTGAGCAATTCATATTTGTTTATAATATTGTACAGTAAATAAGGACATATTAAAAAATTAAAAGTTAACTATACTCTTAACGAGAAAGTGAATTTATAATTTCCAGAAATTTGAAAAATGAAAAGCTCGAAATTCAATTAAGTGAGCAATTAAATTATAATTTATGTAAAAAAAAAAATGAAAGAAAGAAAGAAAGAAAGAAAAAATTAATTAATTAAAGCCAGCCCACTCGCTTAACCTCATGTTTCTCCCATTTCAATGAGGACACAGACTTCCATTAATACTTATTATAGTTAATTACAAATTTATAATTAACAAGCTGGCATTTCCAAGTTTATTTATTTATTTTTATTTTTTGGGAAACATTTGAAGGCCAATCTCGAAATTTGAGCTCACGGTTCCATGTTGTCTTTTGTTTGTCATCTAAATTAACTTTGTTTGGCCCCTTTTTAATTTTATTTCTTAAATTTATTTTAACTTATAAATTCTATGAGACCTTCAATTTTTATCAACTTCTTAATCGTACATTTTATCAATTTTTATCAAATTTACGAATTTTTATTTTTAGCAAAATCAAAAAAGGGCCAAGAAAAAATTAGGACAATACTTTTAAAGTATTTAAATTATTCCTAAGAATAATGTTATTTGCAGTCGCTCATTGCGGCAGTCGCCCTACGTGACATACGCATAGTAGGTGGTTATTTGATGCATTAAATCATCAAATCACCAAACACTTCTCCCAATTAAATTGAAATAGCGTGCAATTTTAATTTCACATTTATTGTCAATTTCAGTTAATTGAAAATATGAATTCAAAGATTTAAATAGGTTGATGGGATTCTTAAATTCATTTTGATGGTTGAGGACACATAATCACACAACATGAAAGTTTATTGGACTCGAGTCACTCGACCTTACTTTTCCCTTTAATGCAACTGTACAAGATTAATAATTTTTTTTACACGTCTCACTTTTTAACAATTAACTTCATTCCGACAGTATGGCTTTTCATAATTTTGTTCAATAATATTCACTACACATATGCGCATCAATTGTTTAGTCCTTCTAAAGTATGTATGAGAATCATTTATAAATGATTTATATTATAAATAAATAAAAATTAATAGTGGGTAAGTGGATAGTATTTATGGACCCCTTAAAATATGTAAATAAAAAGTAACTTGAATATTTATAAATAATTTATAAATATGAATCAAACTTAAGCTTAGTTTATTGCCAAAGTCACCATACATAACAAGGAAGAAATGATTCCCAAAGAATTCAAAGCAAGAATTAATTGAAAATAAAGAAAATTGTTAATCGTATTGTAAAAACTTATTTCCCCAAAGAATACATGTATTTGACTGATCTATAGCACACAATTATGAAGACCCTTTTGGAAGTATTTGTAACATGTTAAATTTGGAAAAAGTCCTAGTGGGCCCCGTCCATGTGAGGGGTGTGAACATCCCTATGTACATAAAAATGTACACCAAGCACGACGCTTAAATTCATTGTCTTCGTTTGAGCAACTTTTCTTTGAAGTTGGGTTTGTGTTAAAAGAAATAATGTATAAATGACAGAACTTTTAGAAACATTTTAAATCAAGAACATGATCGAAGCTTTAAAATTCAATTAAAAATTGCATGACTTAAGTTGTACCATGAAAAATTAATGTAATTAATTTATTGCTTTATCAAGTACAAATTCATGCTACTTTAGAAGGCCAACAAATTT
>NC_036255.1:5823933-5826363 GCF_002742605.1 Olea europaea var. sylvestris | reverse complement strand
TCTCTCTCTCTCTCTCCCCAAATATTGCCTGGTTGAAAAGTTTTCTTTTTAATAAATGCCAGAAGTTAATCAAATTATTGCCCCCATAAGCTTAGGAATTGCCTAACCTGAATCTGGATTCTTGTAATGAAAGAAGATTCAGTGTAATGAACAAGCTGCGATCTGATGAGAATTAAGATTCCAAAAGTGAAATAAATTTGCTAAGACTTTATATTCCAAAGTTGCAATCTTTATGAATCAATCTCCAGATCCAGAAGGCAATGGCACATATACTCAATAGTATAAAGGATTCTTATTCTTATCATGTCCAGTGTTGTCGAATACAACGCAAGACAATAGTGTCTGAAAACTATTCACTATTCCATTGTGGAGCACCTTAACTAGTAATGTGCACGTACACCATATCAGAATTGAAAAGAAAATTGAATAGAGAGAAGATATAAAAAGAAGAATGAATCAAAGTAATTGTTAACTTAAATAATATAATATCAGCCGTCTCTATACATATACACTCTAATAAGAGAGGGGGTGAAAAAGGCTTCTTCTATGCTTATTCCGGTGGTGAATTAAAATTGTACATCCTTGTACAATGTCTCGAATCGAGCTACGGTCTGGCGAAGGTTACCTAACTTAATCATGTCAGCAAAGATGAGAGGAAAAAATCGACTTGACGCCTAATCCGGTAGTGAGTTGAAATTGTTTTTTCTTCGTCCTATGTCTCAAATCGAGCCATAGCCGTCTGAAGGATCGATCGAACTCAATCATGCCAGCAAAGAAGCATAACCACACATCTTCTTATAATGTAAATCTTAGCTCTTTGTTCTCTGAGTACCCCACCAATTCCTCTGCTAGATATTCTTCTCTTTGAGTTTCCAATGCTCATTCCACTCATCATCTTCATATTGTCTGATGATTCTTTTGATGAAATTAAGGAAAATTTTCTTGAAAAAGGAATATATATATTTTTTTGGTGGGTTTTTTTCCCTTCAGAAGAAAATGTTGGAATGGGAAGATGAAGTTGTGAATTGTGAAGGGGGTTCTTATAGGGTGTTGGTCGAGTCAAGAGCAAACTATGGGGCATAAAAGGGCGAGAAGCGCTTCCTTAACGGTCCTATTTCCACTTGGGATTCCATATGTACTTGCAACATCAAGGAAAGTGATAAAATAATTTTTAAACAAACACCCCATATCTCAATTTATGTAATACGTGTGTTTAATATAGTAATTAAATGTCTTGAGTTTTGAAATTATGGATCGCAAAAGTTACTTATAATAGGTATTTGTTGAAACATCAACTTGACCTAGAAGTAAAGGTAATAGGTGTCCCCTGGGCACATCCAAGTTGACAAAGGAAGGGCAGTGCGGGGCTCGCAACCCTAGCGTGGAGAGTTCGATTCCTGATTGGAGCAGCTGAGTGTTTGTAATAACCATCTTGGTTGGAGCAGTTTGGTGATGTAATAATCATGAAGGAGGGTCCCTTGGGGTTAGGAGTATAAAGGCTGTTCGAACCCTGGTCAACTTGGGCATGTACCGCGATTTACCTCCACCAGTCACTGAGGGACTGGGGGCTAGGAGTCCAGGATATAGTCTAGCGTAGCTGGGAAACCTGGGTATCAAAAAACAAAAAAAACAAAAAAAGGTAATAGGTAAATGTCTCGAGATCATAAATCATGAGTCTTGAAAAATACTATATTTGATAAAATATCAATTTAACCTAGACATGAAAGGTGCAATAAAACAATTTTCCTTTGTCTTTCTCTGATATTTATGCTTTTTAAGGAGCCTCGTTTTCATCTAGCACCATTTAAGCTCTTGTTTGATAGCAATTTTTCATTCAAAAAATTAATTTTTTTCATCGTTATTTTACTATTTTAACGTTATTTTTTTACATTTTTCACTTACAGGTGAGATCCACTTTTCTCTCTAATAGTCAAAAAATCAATTCTTATAATCACTATCAAACAAACCCTAAGTTAAATAAACACTACTGATAAAACAATGCAAACATGAATATTCAAAACTTTGTCTTATTTTTCTTCTGTAGTTTTAATAAACATTGTTCGAGCATATTTAGCCTTATTTGACAACTATTATTTCAAAATTCTTTAATTCTCATACCAATTGTTAACCACATATTTATACAATAAAATATTTTGTACGTAAACTCAAAATTTTTTCCTACTTTTTTTATTACATATTATCCTAAAAATCACTATTCAAAACTTTAGTTTCTCAAAATAATGACCATCAAACAAAGACTAAATGTGTCATAAATTGAGTTAAGTTCATTACCCAATAATTTTTCTCTTATTTGTTTTCATTAATTTTATGAAATGTTATCCGATCTAACATTTCAAATGTGTCATATACTGTGCAGGGTCTATTGACCTACATAGTTGTCGAAAGTGTAGGATTCATTGCCCAACATCC
>NC_036255.1:5819164-5823887 GCF_002742605.1 Olea europaea var. sylvestris | reverse complement strand
CCAAAACCGGGGGCGGAGGGGTGGGCTCATTAATTTTTGAAGACAAAATTTTTTTTTTCTGTGTATAACTTAGTAAAAATAAAATAAAATAAAATAATAATAATAAAAATAAAGTTTATCCCCACTAGTTTTCCTGCCCAACATAATGGATCTGCTGTTCATAATTTACGAACTGCCCTTAATATATTTGTTATGGAAAATGCTCCTATGCCAAAAGAAGCATGATAGAGGTCTTGACACTCACTCACAGTCATCGTGCCTCGTATGAATAAACAATTGGGAGAAAGAGGTGGTCCCACCCCCAAATGTGTGTATCGGTCAGGCCCTCTGTCATACTTCTTCTGACAGAGGAGCATGGTTCATTTGTTATTGATTAGATGCTTAATTTGACGTGTTTCAATCTTATTTGCTATGCTTTCTTTTTCGTAAGTTGCTTTTTTTGGTATAGTGTGGGATCAATCAACCTATATAAGCCAGTTTGACTGTAGGAATGTCCAGTTCAAAAATTCCTAAATACTTTTGTAAAGTGTAATGACAACAATGTCAAATCCTAATGGTACCTTAATAAAGTTGGAGGATATCTTATCTTATATCGTGTCACCAAACATATGTATGTGTGGGAAACACATGTATAAATCATTGGTAACAGTAGTTTGAACTAGATGAAATTTAATCATCTAGTATTTAATTCTTCAAAGCTATAAAAGAGTATGTTGAGATTGAATTCAAATAAATAAATTATGTATCATTTCTGATAGTTTAAACTCTTAAATGAATTAGGGTGACTATCTACTTATAAAAATTCTTGTTCGAAAGTTTTGCCAAAGAGCTAGTGAACTAGCTTATATATATAAACTATGCCACAAGCAGATATCAAAACTTGCTTATGCCTCATTAGAAGCCAACATATTTCTATTTGATTTAAATCAATTAAATTTAAGATTTTAAATCTTCTTTTTCGAGTTCCTCATTACTTTCTATTGGAAATTCATATGTACCTCAAATTATTTCAAAATATTTAAAGGGCTACTTAATATTAATCTCTAGTTTATACTTTTAAATAGTTTCATTTAATGATCACAACAAATAAAAGTATTATATGGACCATGATTCAACTCTCGTTTTCGCTCATTTCAAGCGCAAAATGAAAAATCAATTTTGGTAATACTTGATTTGAATCGTTGCTCATATTCAAGTTGGTTCAACGACGATCACAAAAGTCCCCGAACAGGCCAAATTTTTCTTTTTATCCCCCATATTTAAAATGGGAATATAAAAACTTATCTAGTAGGAGGAATCCAACATTATTGAGGGTTAAAATATAGGACCATGCTATATGTACAAATTTTTTTTACACTCCCTTACTCACTACTCGCAATAAGGGTGGAGACCACAAGCCGATATTTTTTAAATTCACGTGAGATCCGCTAATTTTTGTGAGATTGAGTAGACCATTTTGTCGATAAGATTTTCTACAAATATTTTTATCCTAGAATATATATTGAAAAATGTAACCAAAAGTAAGAGATCGGAATAACAGTTAAAAATCTTCACGTGAATCCCCAAATACTGTGCAAGAAATTTCAATACTTTGCTGGTAATTTAAGTCCTTTCGTACAGATTAAAAAATATATAATAATACAATTGAAACTACTACAAATTTTTCTTGCACTTTTTTAATAACAGTATGTTATTAAAAAAAAATGTTGAATCCCAATTTTGAGGGCCCCCATCACCCCACTTCTAGAGCATTATGAAGGAGGTAAATCTCTGGATGTGCCCCAACAAGTCAGGGAATAAGAACTTGCCTGTACACTAGTGTTCACAAAAAAATCAATTCCATATCTTTGGAATCGAACATTCACATTGCGGCTGCCAACAAGGCTGAGATCACTCATATCCTTTGCACTACTAAATTATGTCCCGACTGCCAACAACCCTATGTTAATTAATTATTTAAATATGAGTGAGCAATTCATATTTATTTATAATATTGTACATTAAATAAGGACATATTAAAAATTAAAAGTTAACTATACTCTTAACGAGAAAGTGAATTTATAATTTCCAGAAATTTGAGAAATGAAAAGCTCGAAATTCAATTAAGTGAGCAATTAAATTATAATTTATGTAAAAAAAAAATTGAAAGAAAGAAAAAATTAATTAATTAAAGCCAGCCCACTCGCTTAACCTCGTGTTTCTCCCATTTCAATGAGGACACAGACTTCCATTAATACTTATTATAGTTAATTACAAATTTATAATTAACAAGCTGGCATTTCCAAGTTTATTTATTTATTTTTATTTTTTGGGAAACATTTGAAGGCCAATCTCGAAATTTGAGCTCACGGTTCCATGTTGTCTTTTGTTTGTCATCTAAATTAACTTTGTTTGGCCCCTTTTTAATTTTATTTCTTAAATTTATTTTAACTTATAAATTCTATGAGACCTTCAATTTTTATCAACTTCTTAATCGTACATTTTATCAATTTTTATCAAATTTACGAATTTTTATTTTTAGCAAAATCAAAAAAGGGCCAAGAAAAAATTAGGACAATACTTTTAAAGTATTTAAATTATTCCTAAGAATAATGTTATTTGCAGTCGCTCATTGCGGCAGTCGCCCTACGTGACATACGCATAGTAGGTGGTTATTTGATGCATTAAATCATCAAATCACCAAACACTTCTCCCAATTAAATTGAAATAGCGTGCAATTTTAATTTCACATTTATTGTCAATTTCAGTTAATTGAAAATATGAATTCAAAGATTTAAATAGGTTGATGGGATTCTTAAATTCATTTTGATGGTTGAGGACACATAATCACACAACATGAAAGTTTATTGGACTCGAGTCACTCGACCTTACTTTTCCCTTTAATGCAACTGTACAAGATTAATAATTTTTTTTACACGTCTCACTTTTTAACAATTAACTTCATTCCGACAGTATGGCTTTTCATAATTTTGTTCAATAATATTCACTACACATATGCGCATCAATTGTTTAGTCCTTCTAAAGTATGTATGAGAATCATTTATAAATGATTTATACTATAAATAAATAAAAATTAATAGTGAGTAAGTGAATAGTATTTATGGACCCCTTAAAATATGTAAATAAAAAGTAACTTGAATATTTATAAATAATTTATAAATATGAATCAAACTTAAGCTTAGTTTATTGCCAAAGTCACCATACATAACAAGGAAGAAATGATTCCCAAAGAATTCAAAGCAAGAATTAATTGAAAATAAAGAAAATTGTTAATCGTATTGTAAAAACTTATTTCCCCAAAGAATACATGTATTTGACTGATCTATAGCACACAATTATGAAGACCCTTTTGGAAGTATTTGTAACATGTTAAATTTGGAAAAAGTCCTAGTGGGCCCCGTCCATGTGAGGGGTGTGAACATCCCTATGTACATAAAAATGTACACCAAGCACGACGCTTAAATTCATTGTCTTCGTTTGAGCAACTTTTCTTTGAAGTTGGGTTTGTGTTAAAAGAAATAATGTATAAATGACAGAATTTTTAGAAACATTTTAAATCAAGAACATGATCGAAGCTTTAAAATTCAATTAAAAATTGCATGACTTAAGTTGTACCATGAAAAATTAATGTAATTAATTTATTGCTTTATCAAGTACAAATTCATGCTACTTTAGAAGGCCAACAAATTTCACGTTTGAAACAATAATGCACATGCACATGACATGCATGACTAATGGTTTGCCAATAATGGCACGTAATGTTGAATTGCTTATATAAAATCAATTTAACATTGCTTATATAAAATTAATTTAACTTGCATAATATTGAAATAACCAAAAAAAAAAGTTGAATTACTATTAATCAAAACGAATGTAAAATTTTCAAAGACTTAACACATATTTAAAGACTTCAAACAAATCATAATCAAATATAAATCCTAATTCAGTAGCTAAATTTAAATAAAACTAAAAAAAAAATGGTGAAAATACTCTTAAACTGATTCAAAATAGAGAAATGTTAAAATTGACACAATGGAATTTGACAAACATATGAACTTAATGCTAAAATGAACCCATAAACGATGGAATTTAACCCAAAAAAAAAAAAGTGCAGAATAAAAAATTGCTTTCGAAATGTACTTGCTTGCGAAAATTTGGCATTCTTGAAAGTTACGTGCAAGTTTGTAGATCCTTCTTATTTCTTTTATTTTTCAATTAATTTATGATTTTTTTTTCTTTTAACTGATCCGTATCATCACATTCGAATCATTTAAATTCTACGATACATTACATATTCAAGGACATCGTTTGAGAGAATTAAAAATTGTTAATTACAAACTAAAGCAAGAAATGCTTGTAATTCAACCCATGACAGGTAGTTTGAAGTGTCCCACGCTGTGCCTGTTGTACTTTCTATACATTAAAAATTGGAGTATTGTACTGAACAAGAGAGTAATGTCACACGTGATGATCACGTGGTCGATATGGCTGTTGCTCTGAGGAATTCTCGACATCATTTAATAAATATTATTCACTAATCATTATTGAACTTATTAACCACTGGATCATAATATAGATATTTTTTTTATTTAGCAATTATGCAGTAAATCGCTTTTCAAAAATTTATTTAAAATCAGTTTGAATTAAAGAAATTTATATGTTAAAATCAAATAGAATGCCACACATAACACCTATGTCTATAATAAAAAAAAGTCACATAATT
>NC_036255.1:5797416-5812176 GCF_002742605.1 Olea europaea var. sylvestris | reverse complement strand
ATTTAAATATGAGTGAGCAATTCATATTTGTTTATAATATTGTACAGTAAATAAGGACATATTAAAAAATTAAAAGTTAACTATACTCTTAACGAGAAAGTGAATTTATAATTTCCAGAAATTTGAAAAATGAAAAGCTCGAAATTCAATTAAGTGAGCAATTAAATTATAATTTATGTAAAAAAAAAAATGAAAGAAAGAAAGAAAGAAAGAAAAAATTAATTAATTAAAGCCAGCCCACTCGCTTAACCTCATGTTTCTCCCATTTCAATGAGGACACAGACTTCCATTAATACTTATTATAGTTAATTACAAATTTATAATTAACAAGCTGGCATTTCCAAGTTTATTTATTTATTTTTATTTTTTGGGAAACATTTGAAGGCCAATCTCGAAATTTGAGCTCACGGTTCCATGTTGTCTTTTGTTTGTCATCTAAATTAACTTTGTTTGGCCCCTTTTTAATTTTATTTCTTAAATTTATTTTAACTTATAAATTCTATGAGACCTTCAATTTTTATCAACTTCTTAATCGTACATTTTATCAATTTTTATCAAATTTACGAATTTTTATTTTTAGCAAAATCAAAAAAGGGCCAAGAAAAAATTAGGACAATACTTTTAAAGTATTTAAATTATTCCTAAGAATAATGTTATTTGCAGTCGCTCATTGCGGCAGTCGCCCTACGTGACATACGCATAGTAGGTGGTTATTTGATGCATTAAATCATCAAATCACCAAACACTTCTCCCAATTAAATTGAAATAGCGTGCAATTTTAATTTCACATTTATTGTCAATTTCAGTTAATTGAAAATATGAATTCAAAGATTTAAATAGGTTGATGGGATTCTTAAATTCATTTTGATGGTTGAGGACACATAATCACACAACATGAAAGTTTATTGGACTCGAGTCACTCGACCTTACTTTTCCCTTTAATGCAACTGTACAAGATTAATAATTTTTTTTACACGTCTCACTTTTTAACAATTAACTTCATTCCGACAGTATGGCTTTTCATAATTTTGTTCAATAATATTCACTACACATATGCGCATCAATTGTTTAGTCCTTCTAAAGTATGTATGAGAATCATTTATAAATGATTTATATTATAAATAAATAAAAATTAATAGTGGGTAAGTGGATAGTATTTATGGACCCCTTAAAATATGTAAATAAAAAGTAACTTGAATATTTATAAATATGAATCAAACTTAAGCTTAGTTTATTGCCAAAGTCACCATACATAACAAGGAAGAAATGATTCCCAAAGAATTCAAAGCAAGAATTAATTGAAAATAAAGAAACTTGTTAATCGTATCGTAAAAACTTATTTTCCCTTTATCATTTCCCCAAAGAATACATGTATTTGACAAATCTATAGCACACTAATATGAAGACCCTTTCGGATGTATTTGTAACATGTTAAATTCGGGAAAAAAGTCTTGGTGGGCTCCGCCCATGTGAGAAGTGTGAACATCTCTATGTATATAAAAATGTACACCAAGCATGACCCTTAAATTCATTGTCTTCGTTTGAGCAACTTTTCTTTGAAGTTGGGTTTGTGTTAAAAGAAATAATGTATAAATGACAGAACTTTTAGAAACATTTTAAATCAAGAACATGATCGAAGCTTTAAAATTCAATAAAAATTGCATGACTTAAGTTGTACCATGAAAAATTAATGTAATTAATTTATTGCTTTATCAAGTACAAATTCATGCTACTTTAGAAGGCCAACAAATTTTACGTTTGAAACAATAATGCACATGCACATGACATGCATCACTAATGGTTTGTCAATAATGGCACGTAATGTTGAATTGCTTATATAAAATCAATTTAACATTGCTTATATAAAATTAATTTAACTTGCATAATATTGAAATAACCAAAAAAAAAAAAAAAAGTTGAATTACTATTAATCAAAACGAATGTAAAATTTTCAAAGACTTAACACATATTGAAAGACTTCAAACAAATCATAATCAAATATAAATCCTAATTCAGTAGCTAAATTTAAATAAAACTAAAAAAAAAATGGTGAAAATACTCTTACACTGATTCAAAATAGAGAAATGTTAAAATTGACACAAATGGAATTTGACAAACATATGAACTTAATGCTAAAATGAACCCATAAACGATGGAATTTAACCCAAAAAAAAAAAAGTGCAGAATAAAAAATTGCTTTCGAAATGTACTTGCTTGCGAAAATTTGGCATTCTTGAAAGTTACGTGCAAGTTTGTAGATCCTTCTTATTTCTTTTATTTTTCAATTAATTTATGATTTTTTTTTCTTTTAACTGATCCGTATCATCACATTCGAATCATTTAAATTCTACGATACATTACATATTCAAGGACATCGTTTGAGAGAATTAAAAATTGTTAATTACAAACTAAAGCAAGAAATGCTTGTAATTCAACCCATGACAGGTAGTTTGAAATTAATAGTGAGTAAGTGAATAGTATTTATGGACCCCTTAAAATATGTAAATAAAAAGTAACTTGAATATTTATAAATATGAATCAAACTTAAGCTTAGTTTATTGCCAAAGTCACCATACATAACAAGGAAGAAATGATTCCCAAAGAATTCAAAGCAAGAATTAATTGAAAATAAAGAAAATTGTTAATCGTATTGTAAAAACTTATTTCCCCAAAGAATACATGTATTTGACTGATCTATAGCACACAATTATGAAGACCCTTTTGGAAGTATTTGTAACATGTTAAATTTGGAAAAAGTCCTAGTGGGCCCCGTCCATGTGAGGGGTGTGAACATCCCTATGTACATAAAAATGTACACCAAGCACGACGCTTAAATTCATTGTCTTCGTTTGAGCAACTTTTCTTTGAAGTTGGGTTTGTGTTAAAAGAAATAATGTATAAATGACAGAATTTTTAGAAACATTTTAAATCAAGAACATGATCGAAGCTTTAAAATTCAATTAAAAATTGCATGACTTAAGTTGTACCATGAAAAATTAATGTAATTAATTTATTGCTTTATCAAGTACAAATTCATGCTACTTTAGAAGGCCAACAAATTTCACGTTTGAAACAATAATGCACATGCACATGACATGCATGACTAATGGTTTGCCAATAATGGCACGTAATGTTGAATTGCTTATATAAAATCAATTTAACATTGCTTATATAAAATTAATTTAACTTGCATAATATTGAAATAACCAAAAAAAAAAGTTGAATTACTATTAATCAAAACGAATGTAAAATTTTCAAAGACTTAACACATATTTAAAGACTTCAAACAAATCATAATCAAATATAAATCCTAATTCAGTAGCTAAATTTAAATAAAACTAAAAAAAAAATGGTGAAAATACTCTTAAACTGATTCAAAATAGAGAAATGTTAAAATTGACACAATGGAATTTGACAAACATATGAACTTAATGCTAAAATGAACCCATAAACGATGGAATTCAACCCAAAAAAAAAAAAAAAGGTTGCTTTCCAAATGTACTTGCTTGCGAAAATTTGACATTCTTGAAAGTTACGTGCAAGTTCGTAGATCCTTCTTATTTCTTTTATTTTTCAATTAATTTATGATTTTTTTTCTTTTAACTGATCCGTATCATCACATTCGAATCATTTAAATTCTACGATACATTACATATTCAAGGACATCGTTTGAGAGAATTAAAAATTGTTAATTACAAACTAAAGCAAGAAATGCTTGTAATTCAACCCATGACAGGTAGTTTGAAGTGTCCCACGCTGTGCCTGTTGTACTTTCTATACATTAAAAATTGGAGTATTGTACTGAACAAGAGAGTAATGTCACACGTGATGATCACGTGGTCGATATGGCCGTTGCTCTGAGGAATTCTCGACATCATTTAATAAATATTATTCACTAATCATTATTGAACTTATTAACCACTGGATCATAATATAGATATTTTTTTATTTAGCAATTAGGCAGTAAATGGCTTTTGAAAAATTTATTTAAAATCAGTTTGAATTAAAGAAATTTATATCTTAAAATCAAATAGAATGCCACACATAACACCTATGTCTATAATAAAAAAAAGTCACATAATTAGAATATTTATGTTTAACCAAATTATGCATGTACTTTCTATACATTAAAAATTGGAGTATTGTACTGAACAAGAGAGTAATGTCACACGTGATGATCACGTGGTCGATATGGCTGTTGCTCTGAGGAATTCTCGACATCATTTAATAAATATTATTCACTAATCATTATTGAGCTTATTAACCACTGGATCATAATATAGATATTTTTTTTATTTAGCAATTATGCAGTAAATCGCTTTTCAAAAATTTATTTAAAATCAGTTTGAATTAAAGAAATTTATATGTTAAAATCAAATAGAATGCCACACATAACACCTATGTCTATAATAAAAAAAAGTCACATAATTGGAATATTTATGTTTAACCAAATTATGTGTTTTTAAGAACGCGGTTTTCTCACCAAAAATTTCTTCTTTTAACGACATTCACACGTTTACATATAATTTTGCATGCTTATAGTTAGTTGAACATGTCCATTCCATACGATCTTAACGTCTATGTGTAAATATCATCAATCACAACGATATCATAGTAATAGAATTTAATATAAATTAAGTTATGGCTTAATGAAGTTTTAAATAAAATTTACCCATCTTAGATCATTGTAATTTAACCCTTTTCAATTATTAAGGGCACGGATATATGTTTTACGTGTGAAGTATGCAATAAACAAAATTTAGATTTTTTATAAATAATATTGCTTATGATTATCTACTTAAGAAAATGCAATGTTTGAATGTAGTTAGATAGAAAATGTAGTCCATTATTAACCTATTATTCAAACTCATCTCTCTCGACATTTAATGAAACTAGACATTTAATGAAACTGCTTAATTAAAGCAATATATAATATTTATATTGAGGGTGCATAATTTTGACTCAAATTGAGTAAGCTGTTTAGTCAAATGATTTGGTTTAAGTTAACAAATAATAATAAAAAAAATAAAAAATAAATAAATAAAGGTTTCAAACAAGATCCCTAGATGAAAAGCTGATTTTTAGTAGTGCTTTATACTGCACCGGTGAGCGTTTTAAAAGCATAAATATTTATTAGTTAGAACGTGAGGGAATTGTACGATTTAATTTGGTTTACAGTTGTATTCTTACACTGTTAACGAATTATTATAATGCTTATAGTTAGTTGAACATGTCCATTCCATACGATCTTAACGTCTATGTGTAAATATCATCAATCACAACGATATCATAGTGATAGAATTTAATATAAATTAAGTTATGGCTTAATGAAGTTTTAAATAAAACTTACCCATCTGAGATCATTGTAATTTAACCCTTTTCAATTATTAAGGGCACGGATATATGTTTTACGTGAGAAGTATGCAATAAACAAAATTTAGATTTTTTATAAATTATATTGCTTATGATTATCTAATTAATAAAATGCTATGTTTGAATGTAGTTTGATAGAAAATGTAGTCCATTATTAACCAATTATTCAAGCTCATCTCTCTCGACATTTAATGAAACTACTTAATTAAAGCAATATATAATATGTATATTGAGGGTGCATAATTTTGACTCAAATTGAGTTAAGCTGTTTAGTCAAATGATTTGGTTTAAGTTTAAAAAAATAAAATAAAATAAATAAATAAAGGTTTCAAACAAGATCCCTAGATGAAAAGCTGTTTTTTAGTAGTGTTTTATACTGCATCGGTGAGCGTTTTAAGAGCGTAAATATTTATTGGTTAGAACGTGAGAGAATTGTACGATTTAATTTGGTTTACAGTTGTATTCTTACACTGTTAACGAATTATTATGAACTTTGCGTCAGAGATCGAACTTAATTAGTGAGTTAAATTATGAGTTAATCAGTGTGCTAATTGCACGGACAGCAATTAATTTATTGGAATATAGGGTTACTGCAGTGTAGTACATAAACAGCAAGGCCACTTCTAATTACGAGATAATACTGTTAAATTCGAAATTTAAATAATAAATTTAGCCCGTGTTTGACAATCATTATTGGAAGTAAATAGAGTTTCAAATTGTAAATTTTAGGATAATATGTAATTTAAAAATATCAAAAATTTTGAATTTACATACAAAATTCGTATTGTGTGAATGTGTAGTTAAAAATAAATTTATAAAAAAATGAGTTTGAAAATAATAGTTGTGAAAGAGGGGCTTAATTTTACTTTAATAAGGGATTTTAAGCTTTCGAACAATATTATATAATTTAGACCAAACAACAACTAATTTTAACCCTTGTTGTAAGATAATCGAATGGTTCAGATCTATTAAAATGTTTTTGGATGTGATTTTAGTGAATTTAAAAGGTTTTAATAGAGGTAATCGTTAGACTAGTTTCAATTAAGGGATGCCGAAAGTAGGGCTAGTGAATGGAGTGAAATCGTAACAAGGTAACTGTACTAGAAGTTGTGTTTGGATCACCTCCTTTTCAAGGAGTTATATTTATTTGTCAAATTCATTGACTGAATAACAACCACTACATATAATTTAGTACAAGAATAAACAGTATAAGCACTCTAGATGAGTCAAGATATATCGAGTTAACTGTTTCAACACTCACCGAACTTTGGGTAATGTCACGTTCCACTCACTGAACTTTAACTTGTACTCTATCACTCACCGAACTTTACAACATTGCACTCCATTGCTCACCCCATTAAGTTCCTCACTGACGGCTGCACATGTGGACGACGGAATGGACATGTGGCCGTTAAATGCCAACATGTCTGACTGATTTCACCAACCTATGGAGAAAAAAAAAGAAAAGGAATTGAAACCAATATACGTATCGATTTTTTTTTTTTTTGGTATATTTGATTTAATTAACTCACAAGCCGATCATTCAAGAAATTAACTTTATGCAGCAATGGATCTTTAGCCAATCAACTTTGCATGATTTCATAGGACTGCATTGCACTCATCAATGCAAGTGTCTATACGTCCAAACATGAGAAGTGGGTTGGCAAAAGACTTTGTATCTAGTAAGGGTGCTTGCAAAATAAATAGATCAAGAAAAAGAAAGGGATCCTCAAACAAAGTGTACTGAACAAGAAACAAATAGTTCCATTCTACTAGTTGATTTCACGTAGAACTCCTTCAATAAATACAACATATCTTAGGCACTATCCATCATACAACTTATGCCTAAAAAACAAAGAACAGTGCTTGCATATTGATTTAGTTAGATGTAATCTTAGGCACTTTCCATCTTACATTTAGCTACATGTATGGGCTAGCTAAATTGTCAAAAACAAAAATACCAAATAACAAAAAAAGTCGAAGCTTGCATGCTGATTTTCCTTCAAGGCCTCTGTCTATATCTACCCCGATCAGCCCTAGGTGCTCTACAACTTGAAGTACTCGTTTGTGTTTTTTCGTCCTCCTTATCTTGCAGTTCAATTTACTTAGTCACCAACACTTTAGAACAAAATTGTGCACCTTCATTACCCTAAGGTAGAGGCCTATACACTAGCTTCAGATTGCAAATCCATACCGGAAGTAGGCATGAAATGGAAAGTTTGTTCTTCTCTCTGAGCTTGGCTGAAAGAAGGACCATCACCTCTATCTGGCATAAGTTTTCCCTGATAGGGGAAAGAAATTTTAGTTAATGGAAATAAAATACTGAAACATTAATTAGATATATACATGTGTTCTATAACAAAATGAGCATTAAAGCACTTAACATGTCTCCTATTGTCCATATCGATAGAAGTTCTGCTTTTTACTGGCTCCAAAGGAGCATCAGCCCAGTCCTACAAAATAACATTAAGTACTCAGTCACTCGTTAGGTTACACACTACAATAACATTGAAGTAAATATACCAAATAACATCAAAGTAAGTTCTCACCGGGGAAGTTGCATCTGGCCTGGTGTGATATCTTTTGCTGTGACCATGTAGTCCACATAATGAGCATGTCATTGACACCCTTCCCTTTCTCCTGATAAATGATCTTCCTTGTGAGTGTTCTATAACATCTTCCTCCACTTGCCTCCTTCGTTTCTGTTGCTTTCTTCCCCGTTGTGGAACACTCGACGAAGGGGGTATGATGGGGAGTGCATCCGACTGGGACCACAATTTCTGTCCATTGATTGGATTCAAAATGTGATCAAAGCACATCAAATATGTGTCCACTGTATAGCAATTGTCCACGTAGTCGTCAGGTTCATTTCGGCACTCTTGTATAACGGTAATAGCATGACTACATGGAATCCCTGTCAAGTCCCACCTTCGACATACACACGTCCGTTCTTCCAAATCAACCACATATGTCCTAGTTTTGCAATCCACCTGCCATCTAGGCCCTCTTGAAAAGTGTAATGTGCACTTAGCAGACATGTTAGTGATCTTCGCTAGTCTTTTTTAATCCTTGGACACAATCGACCTTCTTATCTCCGCATAGTAGAACGATGCTTCTCAATTCTTTTCATAAATCCTAACTATATATTCTTGAGCATCGTTAAGATAAACTTCGCTCTATCGTCAATCAACATCTTATTGAAAACTTCACATAAGTTATTCATTAAAAAATTCGCATAAGTTATTCAACAAGTATCACTTCGGGAATGCGTCCTAAAATGAGATTTACTCCATTCAGCCGGATACCTCTCGGACAGCCATTTATAGGCTTCTTCATTAAGCTAACGAATCTGGTGCATCCACCGTCTGTAGTCAGCTATCGTAGTTGACTTAGCAGCCCGCCAAAGAAAATCCTTCAGAGTCCTTCCCTTGAACCCCGCACTAAAAAAGTTTGTAAACATATGTCTTACACAAAACCTATGCTCAATGGCCGGAAATAACTCGTCGATGACAATACTTAAGCCCTTCTGCCTATCTGTCATCACAGTTCAATCAGTACCATTTCCCATCTCAATATATTCAGCCAGATATCTCATGAACCATCTCCATGCAATCGTGTTCTCTTTCTGGACGACAGCATAAGCAACGGGATAAATGCAATCTTTCGCATCTAGGCCAATTGCCATGAGCAATATACCTCCCCAAACACCACGAAGGTGACACCCATTCACTCCAATGATCTTTCGACACCCCTGTTTGAACCCCGCCTTGCAAACACCAAAACAAATATAGAGACCCTAAAACGCTTGACCATTAAGTGCTATAATCACTGTTGAGCCCGGATTAGACCTCAATACCTCTGTTGCGTACGACCTCAGTCTGACAAACTGTTCTTCCATTGTCCCGTTTATCAACTGCTTTGCATACGTCCTCGCTTTCCAAGCGACATTTCTAGTAATATTTATCTTCAAGTCCTCCTTCACGGCAGCTTGCATACTTTTCGTTTTCCACTCCGGATCTGCCTTAAACTGCTCGAAATACTGATGGACTATGAACATGTAGGTGCAGTGACGATTATACTAGTCCCGACTGCATGTGTGTTTAGGCATATATGATTTCACTTGCATCGTATCTAAATTATTCATCTTCGAAGCCCATATTCTCTATTTGCACTCTGCTTTACATATGCCTTGAGCTCTTCTGCTGTCATTTGCCTTACACTTGACATTGTATCCATTTATTTTACCATAAGTCCAAATAGCCTTTCAAAATTCTTGAACAGAACTAAACAATTGCCCAACCTGAAAGTGTGGATCCCACATATCCATTTCTGAAGTGAACTCTGGAAAGTGATACCCAACCTCATCATCAAATGAGATCCCCGACAACAATTCTTCAGATGACGAACATTCCAAATCATCAGCCTCCTGGTCTTCATCTTTTACCATTACTGCATAATCATCTATATCTTTTTTGGTTGCACCCCATCACAACCCAACTCAATTCCTTCTGTTACGTTCTTGTCGAATTCCAGATTGTCTTCACCAAATGATACATCATTATCGGAGTCATTGAAGCCGGAGTCATCCTCCGCATTTGTTAAAAAAGCTTTCAATTAATAACCAGAAATGTAATAATTAAGAATTGAACTTGTCTTCAATTCATCGTACAATGGAGCATAATAATGTTATTAATTACCATTATAAAACAATGCATAGAAACAATACCTAAACCAAATTCGAGAAATTTGATAAGATAACATCATCTTCAATAAATCGAGAAATACCAGAAAACACACATCACAGCATTGTTCAAAAAATTAGCCACCAAAGCATTCCATTACAACACACTTTTTCCCCAAGCATTGCAACATATATCAGATTTCCAAGCATATATCAGATTCCCAAGCATTGTTATGCAAGAGTAATGACATCCAGAAATGCACGTTCCAAAGTTAAAGTCCAGAAATGCACATTTTTAAGCAACAACAATTACATCCAGAAATCAAGCATTCCGGTGCGATTTTGGTCTAATTACTGTGCTCAATTTCAACATTTTCCACACACTAGTCCGACCACTCAACAAGCCCTTTGACAATAAAAACATAAATCGCAACAGAAACAGGAATCAATTACTTGGATTTACCGTCGTGTGGTCCTGTCATAAGCGACTCTCTGATAATCCAACACTGTGCGTCGTGGGAATGAGCGTCGGTGGGGTTATGCTGGTGGGCCAACTTGAAGATTCCGTCGAGCGAGGGTTCCTCAAAATGGACACATTTTATTTTGAAACTCTCGTAAAGGGGGAAAATCGTGTTTTCTTCAGTCAGACATATTGGCATTTAACGGCCACATGTCCATTCCGTCGTCCACCTGTGTAGCCATCAGTGAGGAACTTAACAGCGTGAGCAATGGAGTGCAACGTTGTAAAGTTTGGTGAGTGATCGGGTGCAACTTAAAGTTCAGTGATTGGAACGTGACGTTACCCAAACTTCGATGAGTGTTGAAATAATTAACTCAGACATATGCCTAAGAAACTGTCTCTAGTGAGAGAGTCATGGAACTGTGTACTCAAAATTTTAGCATGAAGGATAGCGAGCGAAATATATATGATATCATAAAAATGGAAAGTAGATTGAACTTTTTAATGGGTTTATTGCTTATTCTTCTTATTTGGCGGTTAAACATGTCGTGTTAAAGATAAAAGACTTCTGAATTAAGTCAAGAAGATTTTCGACGGAATGCTCAACCTTATCATGCTTTTCTTTTTAAGATATAAGAAGGATGACGCAAAACGCTTTGAGTACAATTGCAATTTTCCCTGTTTGTATTTATAAATATTATAAGAAAGATAAGATAAAATGATTTGAATACACTTGTAATTGTGTGGGTTGATTTAATGAAAAACAAATTAATATTATGACAGCTTAAAATTAGTTGTGCTGTGTGCACAGCTCGACACACAGCATGGCTCACAGCTCCCTTACATTGGGTAGCTCGCGCCATTACACAGCATGGCTCATAGCTCCCTAGGGATGTCAATGAGTTGAGCCGAGCCGAGCAAAAAAAATTCGGCTCGACCCGAGCTTTAGGCTCGGGCTTTTCCAAGCTGAGCCAGGTCGGGTCCATTTTTTTTTTTTTTGGCCTTTCGGTTGCTTTGGCTATATATATATATATATATATATTCCATAAAAGCAATTCTGCCTTTTATGCCCTCATCTTTTTTTTTAATGCTCGCGAGCCCATTCGGGCTCGACTTGTGTCCCCAAAACGGGCTCGACTCGAGCTTGGCCGCAAGCCACCCAAGCCATCGAACCTTTTTGACACCCCTACAGGTCCCTCACATCAGGGGGCTTGCTCTAATAAAAATTGGCGTAGGCCCCCACCTCAATGAGGGGGCTGTAAGTTCTAAAGTCCTAGTCGCACTGTAAAACAAAAAAAATCCTTTTTTTTTTTTTTTTATATGAATCGACTTATTTTCCACGTAGTCTAAACTACAAATATTCCAAATGCAAGTGTCATTATTAAGAGGTCCATATGTGATAGATAATTAGCATTATAGAATATCAAATAAATAGATTGACATTTTTAAAGTGTAATACAATTTATTTTATTAGTGATTATTATCGTATATATGACACGACATTAGGCCCTTGTTTGAACCACATTATTTTAGAAAAAATGCATTTTTAAATAGTATATTGATGGAATTTGTGGTTAAAAAATACGGAAAAATTTTGGATTTTCGTGTAATATTATTTTATTGAAAAATATGCAGTTGAAATGATATTAAATCACTGTTTAAGAATGTATTTTTTCAAATAATGTGAATCAAACAGGATCTAAATAATGAAATTAATAAAGTGAGTTATATATCTATACATTCAAAAGTATCATTTCATTGCACATTACTTACTATTCAAATGGATAATTATCTCTAATGAAAATAAATAATATTATGTTTTGAAATATTTTATTCATAATAATAATTGATTTTCAGGTGATACGAAAGTTCCTTTAAATGTTTTGTATGACTTTGACTATTCGAAATTATAAGAAATAGCCACATTAGAAAGAATAGGGATTATCCTCTTTTAAATACCCATTTGACAACAAGCTAACTTTTATTGGGTATTATACAAAGGGTAATTATATTATCACTATAAAATTTATTTATTACACTACGTTGTAATTACATTATAATTAAAATATATTTTTAATAAATACATCACAAAAAATATAAGATTATACTCCTAATCCAATAAGAATTGAAAATGGAAAAAAATAAAAATAAAAATACAGTGTTGTGTTGTATTCATTGTCTCGATATTACTCCTTATTTTTCTCATCCTTTCCTCCCATTGTAATTTTTTTGAAAACACAAACATTGTGGTTTTCCTATCCTTTTTGGCAATATTATCCTTCATATTATCTACTCTTTTCTTATTTTTCGTTCAGAGTTCTAGGTTTTTGTTTTTAATTGGTAAAGTACTTTTGGGTACCGAATTCAAGAACATTCTTGATATACTGTGTTTATCTGCGGACTTCTTTGTTGACTATCTTAAGTGGGTTTTTGTAACACTAATTGTTTGATTAAGGAAAGTTAAATTGATCTGGCTTTTTTGTGGCTTTGGTTCTAAACTCTAGATTTTGATCGTTTTTAATGAAAGTATAAATCTTTGATTCTAAATTTCATAATTCTGGGATTGGTTAAACTATGATTTTAAAATTAACTACTCCCTTGGTTAGATTGTTGAGGAAAAAGAAAGAAAAAATTAGGTTTATGATTGTGGTGGAACGATAAATTATTTTGTGTGATTAATATATTAAAACCCAATTATGTAATTTAACGTAAAACTATTTGAGTAAATTTAAAAAAAATGCTTAAAATTGTGCTGTAGATAATGAAATTTGTAGTTATAATATAATGACCTTTGTCCAAATAGCAATTTTATGAAATAAAGTCATGACTTCATTGCCGTTATGAATTTTCAGAATTTCAATTATGTCTCAATTCTACTTTTCACCCAAATCTCTCTCTACTTGAGCTATAACATTTTCTTTTGTAAAATTTTATCACAACTATATATTTTCTGTCACAAGTTTATAATATCGTAACAAGTAATATTATAGAGCTATAAACTTGAATGATTCTTCTCAAAAGGACTACTATTTAATTCCCCTTTTTTTATATATATATTTCTAACTCTTAATTGACGAAAAATAGAGAATAGTTTTAATTTAGTTATCTAAATTATTCTAATTATATTAACTTTACCTAAAGCACACAATTAATCATATTCGAATTTTCGAGTATGAATGCAGATGTTAGGACTTACAATTTCCATTATTGATCTCTTTTAGCTTGTTAATCGAGATTATTTATTTATGAGGTGCTCGAGCGAAATCTTTTTAATTACTTAATTTATCTCTCTTGAGTTTAAATTGATCCTATTTAACTAAGTGCTGTTTGAGCCCTATTTTTGTTTAAGAATACATTTTGAAATAGTAGATTAATGGAGAATTTGTGGTTAAAAAATATGAAATTTTTTTGGGTTTGCATTTAATATTATTTTATTTAAAAATGTGTCGAAAAGAAAAGAGAAAATTATATTTTGAAAAATAATAGGAATCATACAAGGGCATAGTCAATTCACTTTATCTCAATGTGAATCTGGATAAGCCTTAATAAAATGCATTAAATATTTAAGAACTCATGTAACAATCATATTAACCATAATATGTATCTCTACATTTTTATCCAAAGTATCAATTTTTATTATGTGGTCTAAATCTATAATTCACCTCTTGATTCATTACAAATTCACAGATGACTGTGTTAGTCCAAAGCATTAAAATTTATGTATAAAATCAATACTTGAAAATTTAAACTACTAGAATCTTAAAATTTAAAATAAAAAGTCACATATAGATACATTGTTTGCCAAACTAGGATTTAGCTACTCAATCTAACGAAATTAAAACAACAAAAAGGAATAGAGTTTATATATAACCAAATTTTAAAATCTTGATGACCAAAAAAATTGTATCTTGCATAAAGAATCTTCTTCAATTTCAAACAATCTTCAAACTCTAGTTTTTCTCTTTATGAACTTGATTTCCTGTTGATGAAAACCATATACAGAAGTCTACAATAAATCTAAAAAGGTTTTCTAAAGCATCTCCCAATTAGAATTTAGGTTGTATTTGATAACTCCCTTTTCCAGAATTTAAATTTCATTTTCCTTCCATTTGCCTTGCTTATCATTTTCTAGGTAATAGAATTTCCATTTTCCATTGCAGGTGACTTGTTTTCCACCAAATTGAGGAATTCATTTTTTTTTTCTTTTTTCTTTTTTTTCGGTGGCTGGGGGGGGGGGTTGGTTTTT
>NC_036255.1:5787751-5796894 GCF_002742605.1 Olea europaea var. sylvestris | reverse complement strand
CTTATTAACCACTGGATCATAATATAGATATTTTTTTTATTTAGCAATTATGCAGTAAATCGCTTTTCAAAAATTTATTTAAAATCAGTTTGAATTAAAGAAATTTATATGTTAAAATCAAATAGAATGCCACACATAACACCTATGTCTATAATAAAAAAAAGTCACATAATTGGAATATTTATGTTTAACCAAATTATGTGTTTTTAAGAACGCGGTTTTCTCACCAAAAATTTCTTCTTTTAACGACATTCACACGTTTACATATAATTTTGCATGCTTATAGTTAGTTGAACATGTCCATTCCATACGATCTTAACGTCTATGTGTAAATATCATCAATCACAACGATATCATAGTGATAGAATTTAATATAAATTAAGTTATGGCTTAATGAAGTTTTAAATAAAACTTACCCATCTGAGATCATTGTAATTTAACCCTTTTCAATTATTAAGGGCACGGATATATGTTTTACGTGAGAAGTATGCAATAAACAAAATTTAGATTTTTTATAAATTATATTGCTTATGATTATCTAATTAATAAAATGCTATGTTTGAATGTAGTTTGATAGAAAATGTAGTCCATTATTAACCAATTATTCAAGCTCATCTCTCTCGACATTTAATGAAACTACTTAATTAAAGCAATATATAATATGTATATTGAGGGTGCATAATTTTGACTCAAATTGAGTTAAGCTGTTTAGTCAAATGATTTGGTTTAAGTTTAAAAAAATAAAATAAAATAAATAAATAAAGGTTTCAAACAAGATCCCTAGATGAAAAGCTGTTTTTTAGTAGTGTTTTATACTGCATCGGTGAGCGTTTTAAGAGCGTAAATATTTATTGGTTAGAACGTGAGAGAATTGTACGATTTAATTTGGTTTACAGTTGTATTCTTACACTGTTAACGAATTATTATGAACTTTGCGTCAGAGATCGAACTTAATTAGTGAGTTAAATTATGAGTTAATCAGTGTGCTAATTGCACGGACAGCAATTAATTTATTGGAATATAGGGTTACTGCAGTGTAGTACATAAACAGCAAGGCCACTTCTAATTACGAGATAATACTGTTAAATTCGAAATTTAAATAATAAATTTAGCCCGTGTTTGACAATCATTATTGGAAGAAAATAGAGTTTCAAATGGTAAATTTTAGGATAATATGTAATTAAAAAATATCAAAAAATTTTGAATTTACGTACAAAATTCGTATTGTGTGAATGTGTAGTTAAAAATAAATTTATAAAAAAATGAGTTTGAAAATAATAGTTGTGAAAGAGGGGCTTAATTTTACTTTAATAAGTGATTTTAAGTTTTCAAACAATATTATATAATTTAGACCAAACAACAACTAATTTTAACCCTTGTTGTAAGATAATCGAATGGTTCAGATCTATTAAAATGTTTTTGGATGTGATTTTAATGAATTTAAAAGGTTTTAATAGAGGTAATCGTTAGACTAGTTTCAATTAAGGGATGCCCAAAGTAAGGCTAGTGACTGGAGTGAAGTCGTAACAAGGTAATTGTACTGGAAGTTGTGTTTGGATCACCTCCTTTTCAAGAAGTTATATTTATTTGTCAAATTCATTGACTGAATAACAACCACTACATATAATTTAGTACAAGAATTTAGTATAAGCACTCTAAATGAGTCAAGATATATCGAGTTAATTGTCTCAACACTCACCGAACTTTGGGTAACGTCACGTTCCACTCCCTGAACTTTAACTTGTACTCGATCACTCACCGAACTTTACAACATTGCACTCTGTTGCTCACCCCGTTAAATTCCTCACTGACGACTGCATAGGTGGACGACGGAATGGACATGTGGCCGTTAAATGCCAACATGTCTGACTGATTTCACCAGCCTATGGAGAACAAAAAAAAAAATGAATTGAAACCAATATACGTATCGATTTTTTTTTTTTGGTATATTTGATTTAATTAACTCACAAGCCAATCATTCAAGAAATTAACTTTATACAACAATGGATCTTTAGCCAATCAACTTTGCATGATTTCATAAGACTGCATTGCACTCATCAATGCAAGTGTCTATACGTCCAAACATGAGAAGTGGGTTGGCAAAAGACTTTGTATCTAGTAAGGGTGCTTGCAAAATAAATCAAGAAAAAGAAAGGGATCCTCAAACAAAGTGTACTGGACAAGAAACAAATAGTTCCATTCTACTAGTTGATTTCACGTAGAACTCCTTCAATAAATACAACATATCTTAGGCACTATCCATCATACAACTTATGCCTAAAAAACAAAGAACAGTGCCTGCATATTGATTTAGTTAGATGTAATCTTAGGCACTTTCCATCTTACATTTAGCTACATGTATGGGCTAGCTAAATTGTCAAAAACAAAAATACCAAATAACAAAAAATGTCGAAGCTTGCATGCTGATTTTCCTTCAAGGCCTCTGTCTATATCTACCCCAATCAGCCCTAGAAGCACTACAACTTGAAGTACTCGTTTGTGTTTTTTCGTCCTCCTTATCTTGCAGTTCAATTTACTTAGTCACCAACACTTCAGGACAGAATTGTGCACCTTTATTACCCTCAGGTAGAGGCCTATACACATAGCTTCGGATTGTAAATCCATATCAGGAGTAGGCATGAAATGGAAAGTTTGTTCTTCTCTCTGAGCTTGGCTGAAAGAAAGACCATCACCTCTATCTGGCATAAGTTTTCCCTGATAGGGGAAAGAAATTTTAGTTAATGGAAATAAAATACTGAAACATTAATTAGATATATACATGTGTTCTATAACAAAATGAGCATTGAAGCACTTAACATGTCTCCTATTGTCCATATCGACAGAAGTTCTACTTTTTACTGGCTCCAAAGAAGCATTAGCCCAGTCCTACAAAATAACATTAAGTACTTCGTCACTCGTTTGTTGCAGACTACAATAACATTGAAGTAAATATACCAAATAACATCAAAGTAAGTTCTCACCGGGGAAGTCGCATCTGGCCTGGTGTGATATCTTTTGTTGTGACCCTATAGTCCACATAATGAGCATGTCATTGACACCCTTCCCTTTCTCCTGATAGATGATCTTCCTTGCGAGTGTTCTATAACATCTTCCTCCACTTGCCTCCTCCATTTCTGTTGCTTTCTTCCCCGTTGTGGAACACTCGACGAAGGGGGTATGATGGGGAGTGCATCCGACTGGGACCACAATTTTTGTCCATTGACTGGATTCATAATGTGATCAAAGCACATCAAATATGTGTCCACTGTATAGCAATTGTCCATGTAGTCATTGGGTTCATTTCGGTACTCTTGTATAACGGTAATAGCATGACTACATGGAATCCCCGTCAAGTCCCACCTTCGACATACACACGTCCGTTCTTCCAAATCAACCACATATGTCCCAGTTCTGCAATCCACCTGCCATCTAGGCCCTTTTGAAAAGTGTAAAGTGCACTTAGCAGACATATCAGTCATCTTCGCTAGTCTTTTTTAATCCTTGGACACAATCGACCTCCTTATCTCCCCATAGTAGAACGATGCTTCTCAATTCTTTTCATAAATCCTAACTGTATATCCTTGAGCATCGTTAAGATAAACTTCGCTCTATCGTCAATCAACATCTTATTGAAAACTTCGCATAAGTTATTCAACAAGATATCACTTCGGGAATGCGTCCTAAAATGAGATTTACTCCATTCAGCCGGATGCCTCTCCGACAGCCATTTATAGGCTTCTTCATTAAGCTAACGAATCTGGTGCATCCACCGTCTGTAGTCAGTTATCGTAGTTGACTTAGCGGCTCGCCAAAGAAAATCCTTCACAGTCCTTCCCTTGAACCCCGCACTAAAAAAGTTTGTATACATATGTCTTACACAAAACCTATGCTCAATGGCCGGAAATAACTCGTCAATGACAATACTTAAGCCCTTCTGTCTATCTATCATCACAGTTCAATCAGTACCATTTCCCATCTCAATATCCTCAGCCAGATATCTCATGAACCATCTCCATGCAATCGTGTTCGCTTTCTGGACGACAGCATAAGCAACGGGATAAATGTAATCGTTCGCATCTAGGCCGATTGCCATGAGCAATATAACCCCCCCTCCAAACACCACGAAGGTGACACCCATTCACTCCAATGATCTTTCTACACCCCTGTTTGAACCCCGCCTTGCAAGCACCAAAACAAATATAGAGACCCTGAAACACTTGACCATTAAGTGCTATAATCACTGTTGAGCCCGGATTAGACCTCAATACCTCTGCTGCGTACGACCTCAGTCCGACAAACTGTTCTTCGATTGTCCCGTTTATCAACTGCTTTGCATACCTCCTCACTTTCCAAGCGACATTTCTGGTAATATTTATCTTCAAGTCCTCCTTCACGGCAGCTTGCATACTTTTCGTTTTCCACTCCGGATCTGTCTTAAACTACTTGAACTACTGATGGACTATGAACATGTAGGTGCAGTGACGATTATACTAGTCCCGGTTGCATGTGTGTTTAGGCATATATGATTTCACTTGCACCGTATCTAAAGTATTCATCTTCGAAGCCCATATTCTCCATTTGCACTCTACTTTACATATGCCTTGAGCTCTTCTGCTATCATTTGCCTTACACTTGTAGTTGTATCCATTTATTTCACCATAAGTCCAAATAGCCTTTCGAAGTTCTTGAACAGAACTAAACAATTGCCCAACCTAAAAATGTGGATCCCACATATCCATTTCTGAAGTGAACTCTGGAAAGTGATACCCAACCTCATCATCAGATGAGATCCCCGACAACAATTCTCCAGATGATGGACATTCCAAATCATCAGCCTCCTGGTCTTCATCTTTTACCATTACTGCATAATCATCTATATCTTTTTCGGTTGCACCCCATCACAACCCAACTCAATTCCTTCCATTACATCATTATCGGAGTCATCCTCCGCATCTGTTAAAAAAGCTTTCAATTAACAACCAGAAATGTAATACTTAAGAATTGAACCTGTCTTCAATTCATCGTACAATGGAGCATAATAATGTTATTAATTACCATTATAAAACAATGCATAGAAACAATACCTAAACCAAATTCGAGAAATTTGATAAGATAACACTGTCTTCAATAAATCGAGAAATACTAGAAAACACACATCACATCATTGTTCAAAAAATTAACCACCGAAGCATTCCATTACAACACACTTTTTCCCCAAGCATTGCAACATATATCAGATTTTCAAGCATATATCAGATTCCCAAGCATTGTTATGCAAGAGTAATGACATCCAGAAATGCACGTTCCAAAGTTAAAGTCCAAAAATGCACATTTTTAAGCAACAACAATTACATCCAGA
Organism: Olea europaea var. sylvestris; assembly: GCF_002742605.1. NCBI lineage: Eukaryota > Viridiplantae > Streptophyta > Magnoliopsida > Lamiales > Oleaceae > Olea > Olea europaea. Next base: position 5,791,535 of record NC_036255.1, on the reverse strand, counting down.
AATCAAGCATTCCGGTGCGGTCTTGGTCTAATTACTGTGCTCAATTTCAACATTTTCCACACACAAGTCCGACCACTCAACAAGCCCTTTGACAATAAAAACATAAATCGCAACAGAACCATGAATCAATTACTCGGATTTACCGTCGTGTGGTCCCGTCATAAGCGACTCTCTGATAATCCAACGATGTGCGTCGTGGGAATGAGCATCAGTGGGGTTATGCTGGTGGGCCAACTTGAAGATTCTATCGAGCGAGGGTTCCTCAAAATGGAGACATTTTATTTTGAAACTCTCGTAAAGGGGAAAAATCGTGTTTTCTTCAGTCAGACATATTGGCATTTAACGGCCACATGTTCATTACGTCGTCCACCTGTGTAGCCGTCAGTGAGGAACTTAACAGCGTGAGCAACGGAGTGCAACGTTGTAAAGTTCGGTGAGTGAAGGGTGCAACTTAAAGTTCAGTGATTGAAACGTGACGTTACCCAAAGTTCGATGAGTGTTGAAACAATTAACTTAGATATATCCCTAAGAAACTGTCTCTAGTGAGAGAGTCATGGAACCGTGCACTCAAAATTTTAGCATGAAGGATAGCGAGCGAAATATACATGATATCATAAAAATGGAAAGTAGATTGAAATTTTTTATGGGTTTATTGCTTATTCATCTTATTTGGCGGTTAAACATGTCGTGTTAAAGATAAAAGACTTCTGGATTAAGTTAAGAAGATTTTTGACGGAATGCTCAACCTTATCATGCTTTTCTTTTTAAGATATAAGAAGGATGACGTAAAACACTTTGAGTACAATTGTAATTTTCCCTGTTTGTATTTATAAATATTATAAGAAAGATAAGATAAAACAATTTGAATACAATTGTAATTGTTTGGATTGATCTAATGAAAAACAAATTAATATTATGACAGCTTAAAATTAGTTGTGCTGTGTGCACGGTTTGACACACAGCATGGCTCACAGCTCCCTTACATTGGGTAGCCCGCGCCATTACACAGCATGGCTCATAGCTCCCTAGGGATGTCAATGAGTTGAGTCGAGCCGAGCCCGAGCCTAAAACTTTCAGCTCAAGCTCGGCTCGATTAAAATGGTCAAGCTTTTTTATAAGCTCGAGCCGAGCTGAGCAAAAAAATTTCGGCTCAACCCGAGCTTTAGGCTAGTGCTTTTCCAAGCTGAGCCGGGCTGGCTCCATTTTTTTTTTGGGCCTTTCGGTTGCTTTGGCTCTCTCTCTCTCTCTCTCTCTATATATATATATCTATACATTCAAAAGTATCATTTCATTGCACATTACTTACTATTCAAATGGATAATTATCTCTAATGAAAATAAATAATATTACGTTTTGAAATATTTTATTCATAATAATAATTGATTTTCAGGTGATACGAAAGTTCCTTTAAATGTTTTGTATGACTTTGACTATATTTGAAATTATAAGAAATAGCCACATTAGAAAGAATTGGGATTATCCTCTTTTAAATACCCATTTGACAACAAGCTAACTTTTATTGGTTATTATACAAAGGGTAATTATATTATCACTATAAAATTTATTTATTACACTACATTGTAATCACATTACAATTAAAATATATTTTTAATAAATACATCATAAAAATATAAGATTATACTCCTAATCCAATAAGAATTGAAAATGGAAAAATAAAAATAAAAATACAGTGTTGTGTTGTATTCATCGTCTCGATATTACTCCTTATTTTTCTCATCCTTTCCTCCCATTCTAATTTTTTTGAAAACACAAACATTGTGGTTTTCCTATCCTTTTTGGCAATATTATCCTTCATATTATCTACTCTTTTCTTATTTTTCGTTCAGAGTTCTAGGTTTTTGTTTTTAATTGTTAAAGTACTTTTGGGTACCGAATTCAAGAACATTCTTGATATACTGTGTTTATCTGCGGACTTCTTTGTTGACTATCTTAAGTGGGTTTTTGTAACACTAATTGTTTGATTAAGGAAAGTTAAATTGATCTGGCTTTTTTGTGGCTTTGGTTCTAAACTCTAGATTTTGATCGTTTTTAATGAAAGTATAAATCTTTGATTCTAAATTTCATAATTCTGGGATTGGTTAAACTATGATTTTAAAATTAACTACTCCCTTGGTTAGATTGTTGAGGAAAAAGAAAGAAAAAATTAGGTTTATGATTGTGGTGGAACGATAAATTATTTTGTGTGATTAATATATTAAAACCCAATTATGTAATTTAACGTAAAACTATTTGAGTAAATTTAAAAAAAATGCTTAAAATTGTGCTGTAGATAATGAAATTTGTAGTTATAATATAATGACCTTTGTCCAAATAGCAATTTTATGAAATAAAGTCATGACTTCATTGCCGTTATGAATTTTCAGAATTTCAATTATGTCTCAATTCTACTTTTCACCCAAATCTCTCTCTACTTGAGCTATAACATTTTCTTTTGTAAAATTTTATCACAACTATATATTTTCTGTCACAAGTTTATAATATCGTAACAAGTAATATTATAGAGCTATAAACTTGAATGATTCTTCTCAAAAGGACTACTATTTAATTCCCCCTTTTATATATATATATATATATTTCTAACTCTTAATTGACGAAAAATAGAGAATAGTTTTAATTTAGTTATCTAAATTATTCTAATTATATTAACTTTACCTAAAGCACACAATTAATCATATTCGAATTTTCGAGTATGAATGCAGATGTTAGGACTTACAATTTCCATTATTGATCTCTTTTAGCTTGTTAATCGAGATTATTTATTTATGAGGTGCTCGAGCGAAATCTTTTTAATTACTTAATTTATCTCTCTTGAGTTTAAATTGATCCTATTTAACTAAGTGCTGTTTGAGCCCTATTTTTGTTTAAGAATACATTTTGAAATAGTAGATTAATGGAGAATTTGTGGTTAAAAAATATGAAATTTTTTTGGGTTTGCATTTAATATTATTTTATTTAAAAATGTGTCGAAAAGAAAAGAGAAAATTATATTTTGAAAAATAATAGGAATCATACAAGGGCATAGTCAATTCACTTTATCTCAATGTGAATCTGGATAAGCCTTAATAAAATGCATTAAATATTTAAGAACTCATGTAACAATCATATTAACCATAATATGTATCTCTACATTTTTATCCAAAGTATCAATTTTTATTATGTGGTCTAAATCTATAATTCACCTCTTGATTCATTACAAATTCACAGATGACTGTGTTAGTCCAAAGCATTAAAATTTATGTATAAAATCAATACTTGAAAATTTAAACTACTAGAATCTTAAAATTTAAAATAAAAAGTCACATATAGATACATTGTTTGCCAAACTAGGATTTAGCTACTCAATCTAACGAAATTAAAACAACAAAAAGGAATAGAGTTTATATATAACCAAATTTTAAAATCTTGATGACCAAAAAAATTGTATCTTGCATAAAGAATCTTCTTCAATTTCAAACAATCTTCAAACTCTAGTTTTTCTCTTTATGAACTTGATTTCCTGTTGATGAAAACCATATACAGAAGTCTACAATAAATCTAAAAAGGTTTTCTAAAGCATCTCCCAATTAGAATTTAGGTTGTATTTGATAACTCCCTTTTCCAGAATTTAAATTTCATTTTCCTTCCATTTGCCTTGCTTATCATTTTCTAGGTAATAGAATTTCCATTTTCCATTGCAGGTGACTTGTTTTCCACCAAATTGAGGAATTCATTTTTTTTTTCTTTTTTCTTTTTTTTCGGTGGCTGGGGGGGGGGGTTGGTTTTT
>NC_036255.1:5765043-5783887 GCF_002742605.1 Olea europaea var. sylvestris | reverse complement strand
TGACCTAATATAATAGGAATGTCTCGATCTTCTCCTATATCCAACACTATGAAATCAACTAGGAATGTTAGATTTTTATTTTTCCTTTCTTCTTTTTTTGACAAGTCTTCAATTTTGCTTCTTGAATGTGTTATTGTTCTATCAGCAAGTCACTGTATTATCAGTATTGCTTTGACTTTATCCGATTCCAATTTCCTATAAATAGAATATGAAATTAAATTAACACTAGAACATGTGTTACACAAAACATTAGCAGAATACGAATTTATGATTGGGATTGGTAATTTAAAACTACTGGACCTTTCAGTTTTAGAGACAATTTATTTTGCAGTCTTATATTGTTCTCTTCTTTTAGTGCTATAGTCTCAAACTCCGAAAAATCTTTATTTTCTTTTTTAACCTATCCTTCAAAAACTTTGAATAGCTCAAAATATTTTAATATTGCATCAATGAATGTGATATTGATGTCAAGTTTCTTGAGAACATTTAAAATTTTTTTCAAATTTTGTATCTTGCTTTCTCTTTTGGAGCCTTTGAGGAAAATGATTAGGAGATACGAAAGTCTTGGATGGACTTCTTGCCTTATATGACCGTCCTTCATCTGTTGTAGGTACAAATTTTTCTTCACTTATTGACTCGTCAATCAATCCATGTTCATTATTTCTTATTGGCCTCTTTACATCTAGTAATTGTACCCCACTACTTTTAGTTATGGCATGAATATTTTCTTCATCCGACCTATTTTGAAGTCTTTGGGGGAATAGGATTGGAGATAAAATGCTTGAACTTTTTACAGCTACCCGTGATAGATTACTTTCTACCTCTTGTATTTCCGTCACTTTCTCGTTATTGTTAATTTTTGTATTTTTTGGCAAGGAACCCAGACCCAGTAAAAGTTTTGAAAGTTATTAAAGGCTGTCTAATTTGGGTTTCCAACTTTTTTATTATTGTTTCCGATTTTAATAGTTCATCTCAAACTACTGGAATACTTTGTTAGTTTTCTACATATGTTGATCAAATAATTTCTCCAAACTTGGTCGTCAATCCTGTTGGGAACTGTCAGCTTATCAATTGTCAAACCATCTGAAGTTTGTATGCTTCTATCTTGGATTATAGTTTTGTGAATAAGGTTTAAACTATGGGTGTTAATTATTTTGGATGTAGTTTGTTTGTTCCTCAGGAGAGGCTAGCGACAAACAATTTTAAGTGGAGTGATTTACACCACAGTTCTCAAACTTGATTGATCATGAATACATTTGCTCCTTTACTTGTGCTTTTACTAGCCATTTCGCTTGCTTCGTCAAAGCAGCAATATGAACATCTGTAGAAGATGTGTTGTCCAACTCATGAATTCCTACCACTTTTATTAGGACTACCCATTTTGATGATAATAGAAAGTGTGTGTTTACAATCATCTCAAACAAATCCAATTCTCGTTGAACTGATTTATTGATGATAGATCCCTTTGCTCGATAATCCACCTGAGATTTAGATAGAAGAAAGTCCATAATAGAAATATTCCACTTGTTGACTCTTGCTTATGTGATTTGGGCATTTTCTCAACAACTTTTTAAACCTATCTCGTACTTTGTAAAGAGAAATTGTGCCGAGAGAATTTTGTTCAAAGAATAATATTGGAAGAGTTTTTATTAAATTTCAACATGAACAATTAAGCTGTGCAAGTGAAGTATTTAAACACAATTACATTGACAAAAATTCAAAATAAATAATCCTACGAAATCTGGTTGGTTTTGGTTTGACAACCAAGATGATCTTCGTTGGACAGCTTGATTGATAACAGATAATCCCTCATAAGTTGGAGTTTGTTGGATCATCATGCTAATTTTTCTTATTTGAAGGCTCGAGCGGATTATCACTTTCGTTTGAATTTGTTACCGTTAGATCTCCAAGATCACTCAATTTTTCTCCATTAATTGAGGCTAATTGTGGGAGTATTCACCCTTTTTTCTCCAAGAATTTTGAGCATTTTTATCTCTCCATAGATTGAGCTATGATATGTTGCTAATACCCTCCCGCAAACTTCGCCGAGGTTGGAGGCAAAGTTTGTTACGAAAGTAATGAAGGGCTGCTTTTGACATTGGCTTTGTGAAGATGTCAACAACTTGATTACCAGAGGAGATATATTGAGTGACAAGCAGTCCACGTGTAAAGCGCTGGACCACAAAGTGATAATCCAACTTGATATGTTTGCTTCGTGCATGGAATATAGAATTTACTATCATATGAAGAGAACTCAAGTTGTCTTTGTAGAGTATGGGCGGAGATGACATTGTAATGCGAAGATCTTTGAGAATGAAGGACATCCATGTGAGTTCAGCCGCTGTGTTTGCCATTGCATGGTATTCTATTTTTGTCCTTGATCGAAAAATTGTATGTTCCTTTTTTTCCAAACCAAGAACTAAAATTTTGTCTAAGGAATGTACAATAGCCAATAGTCGAGCACTTTGTTGTAATGCACCCTGCCCAATTTGCATTGGAGAAGCAAAAAAATCAAGTGTAGTGTGTAAAGGAAAATGTAATCCCATTTCAATTGTTCCTTTGACATATTGTAAATTGCAGTGAACCATTTGTTAAATGTGTTATTGTAGGAGCATGCATGAATTTAGAAACATAATTAACACTTTTCGAAAGATCAGGACGAGTGAGTGTAAGGTACTATAACGCTCCAACAAATCCTCGATAGTAACTCGGATATTCCAAACGGATATCATTGGAAGATGTTTTTGTTTTAGCTTCACTTATTACCTTACAATCAACCATATTGGTGCTTTCAAGTATGGTCAGTGCATAATGTGATTGAGGTACATGAAGACTACTTGTTGTTGTGACTTCCATCCTAAGAAAGTGATGAATAGGCCCCAAATCTTTCATTGCAAACTCACTACTTAACAACGGTCTGAATTTCGAATAGTATTCAAGATTCTCTGTTTTCGATTATCTAATAAACACTTAATGAAAGTAGATTATCTTTCCATTCATTGAAGGACTTGGCTTTAGCCTTCCTCAAGCAGTACAAGCATAACATTGATAAGGCCCCAGATCACATGACTGGTTTTATTACAGGACAGCTCATGATGTTCATATCGATCTATTACGCGCACGCCGAGCCTCTTTTCTCCTCGGTCCACAGAGAGACAGTATTTTGTAAATATGTAATTATCTTGAATTTATTAACCATTTCTTTATTTTCCGATCGCCCTAAATATTGGGTAGCTGTTGTTAAACCAGGTCGAATACTATACAAAATGGGTAGAGTCTGGAAAAAGCTGCAATCGAGAGGATTTCCCTAATCCTCCCATCCCGAAGGAATAAAATATGAAACCAGTGTTGGAGTTGAACCAGTGAGCAACATGTCATCTACATAAAGAAGTAAAATTAATGAGCCATAATCCGAATGAAAAACAAATAATGAAGGGTTAGCTAGACTACAGAAAAAACCATATTTAAGAAGAAATGCAGTAAATCGATCAAACCACATACGTGGTACTTTTTTGAGGCCATAAAGTGCTTTTTGTTGCAGAGGTGTGTTGAATGCTAAAGATCTGATATTCTTGGTGTTTGTAGCATGTAATGATCTTTAGAAATTAAACCATGCAAAAAGGCATTTTTACATCCATTTGATGAATATATATATATATATTCCATAAAAGCAATTCTGCCTTTTATGCCCTCATCTTTTTTTTTAATGCTCGCGAGCCCATTCGGGCTCGACTTGTGTCCCCAAAACGGGCTCGACTCGAGCTTGGCCGCAAGCCACCCAAGCCATCGAACCTTTTTGACACCCCTACAGGTCCCTCACATCAGGGGGCTTGCTCTAATAAAAATTGGCGTAGGCCCCCACCTCAATGAGGGGGCTGTAAGTTCTAAAGTCCTAGTCGCACTGTAAAACAAAAAAAATCCTTTTTTTTTTTTTTTTATATGAATCGACTTATTTTCCACGTAGTCTAAACTACAAATATTCCAAATGCAAGTGTCATTATTAAGAGGTCCATATGTGATAGATAATTAGCATTATAGAATATCAAATAAATAGATTGACATTTTTAAAGTGTAATACAATTTATTTTATTAGTGATTATTATCGTATATATGACACGACATTAGGCCCTTGTTTGAACCACATTATTTTAGAAAAAATGCATTTTTAAATAGTATATTGATGGAATTTGTGGTTAAAAAATACGGAAAAATTTTGGATTTTCGTGTAATATTATTTTATTGAAAAATATGCAGTTGAAATGATATTAAATCACTGTTTAAGAATGTATTTTTTCAAATAATGTGAATCAAACAGGATCTAAATAATGAAATTAATAAAGTGAGTTATATATCTATACATTCAAAAGTATCATTTCATTGCACATTACTTACTATTCAAATGGATAATTATCTCTAATGAAAATAAATAATATTATGTTTTGAAATATTTTATTCATAATAATAATTGATTTTCAGGTGATACGAAAGTTCCTTTAAATGTTTTGTATGACTTTGACTATTCGAAATTATAAGAAATAGCCACATTAGAAAGAATAGGGATTATCCTCTTTTAAATACCCATTTGACAACAAGCTAACTTTTATTGGGTATTATACAAAGGGTAATTATATTATCACTATAAAATTTATTTATTACACTACGTTGTAATTACATTATAATTAAAATATATTTTTAATAAATACATCACAAAAAATATAAGATTATACTCCTAATCCAATAAGAATTGAAAATGGAAAAAAATAAAAATAAAAATACAGTGTTGTGTTGTATTCATTGTCTCGATATTACTCCTTATTTTTCTCATCCTTTCCTCCCATTGTAATTTTTTTGAAAACACAAACATTGTGGTTTTCCTATCCTTTTTGGCAATATTATCCTTCATATTATCTACTCTTTTCTTATTTTTCGTTCAGAGTTCTAGGTTTTTGTTTTTAATTGGTAAAGTACTGATAAAATTGCCAACATTGAGTGATAAGGTAGTCATAGCTAAGGGAATGAGTGGAAGATAAGATGAAAAAAAATTTGGAGCTATGACTGTAACGTTGCCTAGTGTTCACAATGGCTTTGATACCATAAAGAGAAATTGAGCTGAGAGAATTTTGTTCAAAGAATAATGTTGGAAGGGTTTTTATTAAATTTCAATGTGAACACTTAGGCTGTACAAGTGAAGTATTTAAACACAATTTTACATTGACAGAAATTCAAATTAAACAATCCCATGAAATTTGGTTGGTTTTGGTTTGATAGCCAAGATGATCTTCGTTGGATGGCTTGCTTGATAACGAGAAAATCCCTCATAAGTTGGAGTTTGTTGGTGTTGGGATCGACGGTTTATAAAGAATGAAGTTAATGGCGTGATATGAAGTTAATATGGATTGCAACAATACAAAAATATATATCAAGGTATAAAGTAAAGGAAAAAAAGAGAGGAACTAACGTATAGGCAAGATATATTATTAATTGACAATATAGAGAGATTACAACGCCACAGCAATATTGGCTTAGTCTAAACTGAAAGAGGAGACCTATATTTATAGTACACGAGTCAAACCTTAAAACTAGGCAAAAGATGGAAATTAAAAAAAAAACCGCACGTAAAAGAAAAAAAGGGAAAAACGTGTCTGCATTTACCATACACGGCACACACACATATTCTTTCCTTTCTTCAATTGGCTCCAATAAGATTTCTTTCCAAAACTAAGACACACACAATCTTCCAAATCTTGACAAAATTTTGAGGCAATAATTAACAATCTCCACATTGACTTGAAATTTCAGTGCAATGAACGAAACTTCTAGATTTTAAATCCATTTGCAACGACATAGCTAAACTCTTCAACACAGAAACCAAAACTTTCCATCACTAAACCATCTTCCTCTGCAAGGCATCCACATACGACACATGAACCCAACTCCCAGGTTCCCAAAATTCTACTAATGAATTACTGTTGATCAAATAGGGTCGAAGTACACCCTGTAGCAAAAACCAAACCAAGTGCTTGATCAGAAGGCCCTTTGTCAGAACTGTCACCTTCAACGATCCCAAAAGTATCACAGATATCAATAACACCATGGTACCTATGCTCCATGAGTCCACCCTTAACATTTGAACACAGTCCATCAGCTGAAATTGATGGCAAAGTAGAATCACCAACACTCTCTCTAGCAGTGTTCAGAACCAACCTAGAGCCCAACACAAGAGGTACTATACTAAACTAAGTATCCACCACAGTACCGAACTTGTCCCGATGTCTCAAAACTGGTTATGCGCTTCCCTGCAATACGTACAACTGGGATCTCTTTCGCCCCTCCAATATAACCCGGATACCCTTTTGAACCTTTAAGACTCCACCTCCACCAAAAAATTTGTACCATTTTGCATCCAAGGTATTCAGTGATATGAGATTCTTTGTCAAGTCTGGAACATGGGGAACCTGATCAAGTGTCCTCACTGTCCCATCTTGTAGCCTCAATCTGACCTGACCGATTCCTGCAACCCAGCAAGATTGGTTGTTTCCTATGACAACTCCACCTTACTTCACCGCCTCATATGTCTGGAATAACGCTCTATTGGGACACATATGATACGAACATGCAGAATCCAAAATCCACTTCTTAGGTTTGGATTCCTCGTCAGATACAGCCAACATCACATCTCCATCATCATAAAAACTCTCAGCAATATTAGTCTCGTTCGAATTACCTGATTGTCCCGCATGATTTGCATGCAAATTACCTTTACCCTGCAACTTGTCGCAATCTTTCTTGATGTGTCCTTTCTTCTTGCAGTAATAACAATGCACATTGTTGTACCTCACCTTTGATCTATCCCTCCGTCGATCACCATGAGTAACAAGAGCATCCCGCCCCTAGATGTAGGATCTCCAACCAACAGCTCCATCCTCTCCTTTGAGAACAGGGCTTCATATACCTCCTCAATGGTAAGTGTGTCACGACTATATAGAATAGTATCGCGAAACGACGAAAAAGAACTTGGTAGCAAACACAACAGGATCAAGGCCAGATCCTCTTCATCATATTTTACCTACAACGTCTTCAGATCTGCGACAATCTCTTTGAACACAGGAAGGTGGTCCCGCAGTGACCCTCGTTCCGCTATGCGATGGGAATACAACTTATGCTTTAGAGTCAGTTTGCTCGTCAGACTCTTTGTCATGCACAACTGCTCCAACTTGACCCACAAAGCAGCCACTGTCTTCTCCTTCAAAATATCCTACAGTATATTGTTAAAGAAATGAAGATGAATCAATGATGTAGCCTTCCTATCCTTTCGTTGCTTCTCCTCCATAGGCCAATTTGCTGGCATCTTCTCAAAACCCAGCAAAGCATCATCAAATTCTATCTGCGTCAACACAGCCCTCATCTTTACTTGCTACAGTGAAAATCTTGTATTGCGATCCAGCAACGTAATATCATACTTCATTGAAACCATCTTTGAAAACCTCAATCAAATCACGAAGAACTTGCAACCTTACTCTGATACCATTTGTTGGGATCGATGGTTTATAAAGAATGAAGTTAATGACGCGATATGAAATTAATATGGATTGTAACAATATAAAAATGTATATCAAGATATAAAGTAAAGAAAAAAAGAGGAATTAACGCAGAGGCAAGATGTATTATTAATTGACAATATGGAGATAATACAATGCCACAACAATATTGGCTTATTCTAAACTGAAAGAGGAGACCTATATTTATAGTACATGAGTCAAACCTTAAATCGAGGCAAAAGATGGAAATTAAAAAAAAAAAACCCCACATAAAATAAAAAAAGGGAAAAACGTGTCCGCATTTACCATACATGGCGCACGCACACACATATTCTTTCCTTTATTCAATTGGCTCCAATAAGATTTCTTTCCAAAACTAAAACACACACAATCTTCCAAATCTTGACCAAATTTTGAGGCAATAATTAACGGCTGGGTCATCATACTTATTTTCCTTATTTGAAGGCTTGAGTGGATTATCACTTTGGTTTGAATTTGTTACCATTAGATCTCCAAGATCACTCAACCTTCTCCACCGATTGAGGCTAGATTGTGGGAGTCTTCACCTTTTTTTCTCCAAGAATTTTGAGCATCCTTGTCTCTCCATAGGCTGAGCTGTGATATGTTGCCAATACTTCGCGGTATCTTTTCCTCTCAAATTGTTGAAATATGGAGATTTCCAGCTTCATTTTGTCACTTTTGTACGTGGAAAATATTTGTTAAAGAATTTCATTACCAAATCATCAGGGGCGGAGCTACATGGAGTCCAGTGCAGGCAGATGCCCGCACTGGATTTTGAGTTTGACAGAAAAAACTCCAGTATGCCTGTGGCTGCACTGCTACACTGAACCAGCCGACCAAGAAAGGAAGCAGAAAAGGGAAGAAGGAAAGTAGAGAGCATGAACTGACATATGAGGAAGCTTGAAGCATAGTCGAAATTTACAGTTGCCGGAAGGAAACACAGGCACCAGAGAATGGAGGTGGAAGGAAGATGAAACGGATACTTTTTTTTTCTTTTAAAAATTGTGGGCTTTTCTTTTGGGCCACTTTTTTAAAATTAGGCCCAATCCACTACCTGGGTTTGTATTGTTCAATTATAATATTTCACAAATCAATTGCAAATTGCAAAACACGTCCAAGCAATGTCAAACCCTGGTCTGACTTCACCGGTATTTCTCAAGACCAAGCTGCAAATGGGTTGTGAAATTTACAGACAATTCCACCTCCCATTCCATTCGTGACATCTCAGATCCCTTGGCTTTACTCGTACTTCTCACGACTTGATAATTGTATTTTATTTTCTGGGATTTTTTTTTTCAATATACTGAGTTTTCGATTGAGTTGTTTGTTTTGATTTAATTACTTCATTTGTTTTTATATGTAGGATGATTCTGCTGTGAGTGAACAGAAGGAGTATGTTGAAGCAAATTGGAGATTCCAAGTAATTTTTCTTGTAATTTATTTTAATATAATTGATTATGATGAAAAATTAAACTCTTGATCTGTTACGAGGCTGAGGAGATGTTGTAGTGATAGAACTCGTATCTACTAAGTTTTGGTTGAACTAAACTGAAGATCTTAAGTTTTGAGTTATCAATGGAAAAGAAAACAATTAGATTAATCAATTATTAGTTGTATTAATAATCTCATATCAATGTTTTTCTAATCATAAACTAATTTTGCCCAAAAAAAATCTCTATAGCCGATGCCTAAAATTGTGCTCGCACTGGACAAATCCTCTGGCTCCGCCCCTGCAAATCATCCCAGGTAGTGATATTGCAATGTAATTTTGAATCCAACCATTCCAATGCACTACCTCTCAGTGTGTAAGGGAATAACCAAAGTTTGTTTCCATCATCATTTATCCTTGTGAATTGAAAGTTTGGTAATTCTTGAGAAATCTCAAAATATGATCGTTAGGATTTACATGCGCTTTGTCATAGAAATGTATGCTGTTGTTAAAAACCATCTTTATCTAGAAGTTATTCTGCCCAAACTCGGGAGATACAATGCTAGAGCGCTTAGGTGGTGTTGCAGGAGTAAAAAATTAATAAAACTGGCAGGTCTCCTTCGTCGATTTCTGCAGGTGTGCGCTGCTAATTTTGTTATACCACTATCCTGGTAGCTTGTGGCACAGTTAGCCATCTAACTTGATCGTCTGCCATTTGAAATTCCTTTGCATTCCTTTAGTCTTCATTTGAAGGTACATTTTATTTTTGGGTCAAACAGTTCAAACTTATCGCATTGGGAATGGAGCATAAAATAAACGTGCTTTCATCTATAAAGAAAAAATAATCAAATAAAAATAAAATAAACTAAAATTAAATGTAAATAATCATCGACAATGACATAAAAAACTTGTTGCATATTCTCTATCTTAGATGTATGATATCATAACAATAATATAATGGACCTATGATCGTTCCTGCAATGACTATTATTTAATTCCCAATTTCTAAATCCCAATTGACGAAAAATAGATAATAATATTTGTTCACTTATCTAAACTATTCTAATTATACAAATTTTAACTAGAACATACAATATCAAAATAGAATTTTGAAGGATGAATGTGGATGTGAATGTTAGGACTTAAAATTTAAGTATTAATCCCATTTAATTCATTCATCAAGATTCTTTATTTATTGAAGTGCTCAGTCGATTTTTTTTTTTTAATTACCTAATTTACATTTCTCAAGTTCTAATTGATCATAGTTAACTTATTCAATTTGCCATACATCTATGTGAAAAACCTTAGTTAAATATAGTAATCTTCTAAAACTCATGTAACGATCTTAATGACCTTAAAAGGCATCTCTACAATTTTATCCAAATTGTAAAATTTCATTATGTGGTCTAAATCTTTACCTCTCAATTTATTAAAATTCACAATTTAATGAATTAGTGGCCAGATTATCAAAAGCATTAAAATCCGTACATAAAAGCAACATATGAAAATTTAAACTACTAGAAAATTAAAATTAATTAAAAGAGTCACATATAGATTACATTATTTGTCCTAACTAAAGCTACTTATACTAAAGAATATACAGAAGTTTGCAATAAATCTAGAAAAGAGTCCTAACGAATCCTCCACGTAAAATTTGAGTGTAATTAGGAAATCAACAGAAGTAGAAATTTCTTATAATATCGTACAGTTTATTCCTCCACATTAATTTCTTGTGCATCCCAATTCTTCTTTATTTATAAAGAAGTCCTCAACTTTAAAGGTTGATTATAAATTGAGAAAATGAAGATGAATCTTGAAATCTTAAATCTCTACAATGATTTCCTGATAAATCTCTACTTGCGCCTTCCCTTCTTTACCTAAAAATCAAATTTGAATCTCCACTTGATCAAATTATTGTAAATCCCATTCAATTCTCCAATTGAGTTGATTCAAAGTTTGTTGGAAAACTAATTAAAAGGACTACTATTTTTCTAGAATAGAATTTTTCCATTTCGGATGTTTACTATACAAAAAACGGGTCTCTATCTTTGACTAAAAATCTGGAAGATGTAATGTGTGATTAGAAATCGATTTATGGTAATAGTTGGATCATATGCCGTTCCTTTTTTGACTTCTAGTTGCATCCAATTGACTCCTAGCAATCTTCAAAGTATCTTTTGTGTCCAAATCAACCAATGAATATTTACAATTTGATCCTCAAACTTTGTACTTTGACATTGTTCGTTGTTTTTCACTTCTTTCTTTCAATTTCACTATCAATTATTAAGTTTTACCTAATAAACAAAATATACAATAAATTAGACTATAATTGCTTAAAATAACTTTTAAATTTCTATATTTTTAGGTACAAATAAGTATATAAAATAAGCTTATCAATTCATGTGTAAATTGAAATATTTATTTTTTAACCCCATGTTACTGAGTTGTTCAAATGTTCGTGATTTTAGAGGTATTTGTGTAAGTTGTTAAAAAATAAAATAAAAAATAATGGAGACAAAAGGTTTCAATTGTCCCAAGTTAGGCATAGCTATATCGCTGGTGCTGGAGGGCCATAATTAGTCCAAAGAAAGCCTTCTTATGAAACCTAGCCCATTTTTAATGCAGAATGCCAGAGTCCATACTTCAATAATCTCACTGTTATTATACTTGCACTAAAAATGCCAATATATAAGGTTTTGACAAAAGGGATAAAATCATTAAAATTTAGTAGAGATTAAGAGTAAGACTATTGACATAATTTCATGCTAACATGTTGTTCTAACAAAGTCTTCCATGCTGAAGATGGAATCTGATGGTTTCCCATTTGACGATGCTTAGATAAGGAAAATATACTATAAATAGAGCTGTACATTTAAAGTCGAGGACTTTGTGCTCAAAACTTCCCTCTTCCCATTCATACTCAGTTTAATTTATTTTTCTATTTCCCAATGGATCATATGCTTGCAAAAATAGAGACACATATTTCTCAGTTCTAATCAAATTGTGTTAATTATTGAGACTCGTGATTTCATTTTAAATGATCGATTTGCCAAGAGTAGTAGCTCAAACCCATAAATATTGATTTTTATTTTATATATATTTGAAGTGGATTTGTACCCTTAACACCGATTCTTTTAAAAGAACATGCTAAGTGTATATCTAATGCTATTGTCATAAAAGTATATCCCATTCTCACTTGTTCGATATTCTATGTATCTTAAATATGTCCAAAATATATGAAAAAAAGTTCATTTCTATTATCTGTGCATGCTCCAACCATCCATCTAATTGTACTTTTAGCCTTTAGGGTAACATATTCCGTTCAACTTTGTCAGGCATTTATTTTTCCCCTATCTACTTACCAACCAACGACAAGAATTTATATGTCAAGTTGAAGAGAGATAAAAGATCAAAGGCCACTTGATTATTATGATAACTTAGGTTCCGTTTAGTAGATATTAAAATCAGATTTTTAGTAGATTTTGATAAAAATTGATGAAATGTGTCATTAGAAAGTTGTGGATTCTATTAAATTTGTGTTAAAATTAATTATTGACTTTGATTTAAATTTTAATTAGATTTTTTAATCATACCAAACAGGGGCTAGATAAGAAAAGTACTTACACCAATTCAATCCGACAAATGACACGCCTTACTTAGCATGTTAAACAGGTACTATAGATGAAATTAAAAATTTATTAATGGATAAAATAAAATATAAATAAATTCATCATAATTCCGCATTTGGTTTAATAATCTGTGCAAAAAAGTGCACTCGGAAAGCAGGCAATAAAACACATTTAGTCCGGTTTGATTTCGACAAAAAATAATATTTTTATTAGATTTTTATAAAAGTTGATTGAATATGTAAATGAAAAATTGTAAATTCCATAAAATGTGTGATAAAAATTATTTGTTGAATTTGAATTAAATTTCAATCAACTTTTAAAGCTATAAAAAACAGAGACATAGAGCCCGTTTGGGAGTGATTTTTCACTACAAAAAAATTGATTTTTTTATTATTATTTCACTGTTTCAGCCGTCATTTTTTTTACTTCTTTTTTCACAGGTGGCTCTCATTTTTCTTCTAACGGTCAAAAAATCAATTCTCGAAATCCCTACCAAACAGATCCTTAATCTACCGACGTTCATGGTGTATTTTGAAAGATGTGTATGAGGAGAGCTAAATCTGTCCAATTGTTATCATCATTACCGCCACACAAAATCAGTACAAAACATCTGTTTTCAACACATCATATGGAAAAAGAATATTCCAACTTTATTTCTTTAAAATTCATCTCCCATAGAACTTAGTTGACTAGCCACATCCGAAGTTGATGAAGTTTCTAAACAAAAGAAAAATATAAACGCGTGGTAACGGGCATGAATAGTCAGTCCATTGTATGCACCTAACCATATATGGAATTGGCATATCTTCTTGACTTCATGGACCATAATTTACGTATCACAATTCTCCATGGCTTTATTCACTTAAGACAATTAATTTTACTAATTGCAATATATATATATATATATATATATATATGAGTGATGAATAGGCCCCAAATCTTTCATTGCAAACTCACTACTTAACAACGGTCTGAATTTCGAATAGTATTCAAGATTCTCTGTTTTCGATTATCTAATAAACACTTAATGAAAGTAGATTATCTTTCCATTCATTGAAGGACTTGGCTTTAGCCTTCCTCAAGCAGTACAAGCATAACATTGATAAGGCCCCAGATCACATGACTGGTTTTATTACAGGACAGCTCATGATGTTCATATCGATCTATTACGCGCACGCCGAGCCTCTTTTCTCCTCGGTCCACAGAGAGACAGTATTTTGTAAATATGTAATTATCTTGAATTTATTAACCATTTCTTTATTTTCCGATCGCCCTAAATATTGGGTAGCTGTTGTTAAACCAGGTCGAATACTATACAAAATGGGTAGAGTCTGGAAAAAGCTGCAATCGAGAGGATTTCCCTAATCCTCCCATCCCGAAGGAATAAAATATGAAACCAGTGTTGGAGTTGAACCAGTGAGCAACATGTCATCTACATAAAGAAGTAAAATTAATGAGCCATAATCCGAATGAAAAACAAATAATGAAGGGTTAGCTAGACTACAGAAAAAACCATATTTAAGAAGAAATGCAGTAAATCGATCAAACCACATACGTGGTACTTTTTTGAGGCCATAAAGTGCTTTTTGTTGCAGAGGTGTGTTGAATGCTAAAGATCTGATATTCTTGGTGTTTGTAGCATGTAATGATCTTTAGAAATTAAACCATGCAAAAAGGCATTTTTACATCCAGTTGATGAATGGATCACCTCTGAACAAGAGCTATGGTGATTATCATGTGTATTGTCCCTAGTTTGATGACTCGAGAAAAAGTTTCAGTGTAGTCTACTTCATCAATTTGATGGTACCCTTTTGCAATTAAACGTGCTTTAATACAATCTAAAGAGCTGTCGAGTTTACGTTTTGATTTAAACACCTATGTAGAACCAATGATGTGCATGTTTGGTGTGCGTGGAACAAGTGTCCAAGTCTCATTTTTATGCAGTGCAGCTAGCTCCTCATCCATGGCTGCTTTCCAACCAAGATGGTCTAAGGCAATTTTGATGCTGTGAGGTTCATGAGGTATATGAGAGAAAGTGATGGTGCCATTGGGTGATTTAATGATGCTAAAGGAATAGGATTATGGTAAGATGATTCGGGTGTTTCAATCGCTCTTAGTTGAGTAGACACGTGAGGCTCTTGGAGTGGAAATGTGTTAGGTGAACCAGTGTTGTTTGGGGCTCAAGTAACTCATTATGTCCTTTACGAGCATGTTATTCGATGATATGGGGGTTCATGTGATGACTCAATGGGACTGGAATTTTGGAAATTTGTTTCGAGTATATGTAGCAATGGACAGTAGTGAACTTAGGCATGGAGGTGAGGAAGGGTCCATATGTGTACCTACAAAAGGAAAAGTGTTAGCATGTGGCAACCACGAGTCAAAAATGCTCATTACATGTGGGTGATTTGCTGCTATGTAAGACGTGTTGATATGCTTATAAGGAAAAATTATCTATTATGTAAACAACTAAGCTTTCTTTATTTTTACGAATATGTAAAATTGAAGATTGAGGATGGCCGAGGCGTTGATGCCAAACTTCTGCAGTGCTTGATCTGAATCGATGGGAGAAATACAATTCGGGAGAAGTGGATAGGACATAGAGATGACCCTTGCGTTTCCTGCTATCATTGCTTGTCCTATTTCCTGTTCCTTAACATAGAAATCAACATTAGAAAGTTCACAATTAACCGAAAATTGTGTCGTTATCTGGCTTATAGAAAGTAAGTTTTTTGTCAAGTTCGAAACCAACAACACATTTTTTAGAGATGAGGCAGTATTTTTTTTTTTTTGTTTTTTTTGTTTTATACAAGAATCACCAATTGCGAGAATGGGCATGGAAGACCTATCTCCAATTAGCAAAGAATCAACACCAGAGTATTTACAAATGTTTGTTAAGATACCTAGCTTACCTGTCATATGATTGGAAGCCCCAGTGTCTGTTGTCCATTCTGTGTGAGCAATGGTATTGTCCAAAGTAAAAGCTATGAGTGCTTGTGGAATTTCATCTTGTTGAGTGGGTTTCTTTAGCACTCACCAGCATATCTTAGCAATATGTCCCATCATCCCACAATATTAGCATTGTTATTTGTAGTTATAATATAATGACCTTTGTCCAAATAGCAATTTTATGAAATAAAGTCATGACTTCATTGCCGTTATGAATTTTCAGAATTTCAATTATGTCTCAATTCTACTTTTCACCCAAATCTCTCTCTACTTGAGCTATAACATTTTCTTTTGTAAAATTTTATCACAACTATATATTTTCTGTCACAAGTTTATAATATCGTAACAAGTAATATTATAGAGCTATAAACTTGAATGATTCTTCTCAAAAGGACTACTATTTAATTCAAATTCCCCTTTTTTTATATATATATTTCTAACTCTTAATTGACGAAAAATAGAGAATAGTTTTAATTTAGTTATCTAAATTATTCTAATTATATTAACTTTACCTAAAGCACACAATTAATCATATTCGAATTTTCGAGTATGAATGCAGATGTTAGGACTTACAATTTCCATTATTGATCTCTTTTAGCTTGTTAATCGAGATTATTTATTTATGAGGTGCTCGAGCGAAATCTTTTTAATTACTTAATTTATCTCTCTTGAGTTTAAATTGATCCTATTTAACTAAGTGCTGTTTGAGCCCTATTTTTGTTTAAGAATACATTTTGAAATAGTAGATTAATGGAGAATTTGTGGTTAAAAAATATGAAATTTTTTTGGGTTTGCATTTAATATTATTTTATTTAAAAATGTGTCGAAAAGAAAAGAGAAAATTATATTTTGAAAAATAATAGGAATCATACAAGGGCATAGTCAATTCACTTTATCTCAATGTGAATCTGGATAAGCCTTAATAAAATGCATTAAATATTTAAGAACTCATGTAACAATCATATTAACCATAATATGTATCTCTACATTTTTATCCAAAGTATCAATTTTTATTATGTGGTCTAAATCTATAATTCACCTCTTGATTCATTACAAATTCACAGATGACTGTGTTAGTCCAAAGCATTAAAATTTATGTATAAAATCAATACTTGAAAATTTAAACTACTAGAATCTTAAAATTTAAAATAAAAAGTCACATATAGATACATTGTTTGCCAAACTAGGATTTAGCTACTCAATCTAACGAAATTAAAACAACAAAAAGGAATAGAGTTTATATATAACCAAATTTTAAAATCTTGATGACCAAAAAAATTGTATCTTGCATAAAGAATCTTCTTCAATTTCAAACAATCTTCAAACTCTAGTTTTTCTCTTTATGAACTTGATTTCCTGTTGATGAAAACCATATACAGAAGTCTACAATAAATCTAAAAAGGTTTTCTAAAGCATCTCCCAATTAGAATTTAGGTTGTATTTGATAACTCCCTTTTCCAGAATTTAAATTTCATTTTCCTTCCATTTGCCTTGCTTATCATTTTCTAGGTAATAGAATTTCCATTTTCCATTGCAGGTGACTTGTTTTCCACCAAATTGAGGAATTCATTTTTTTTTTCTTTTTTCTTTTTTTTCGGTGGCTGGGGGGGGGGGGTAGGTTTTTTTTTTTTCCAGGGAAATTATTATTATTTTTTTTGCAATAGAAACAAATTCTATCACCAATTGTAAAAGGAGGTATCTCCTAAATTGACAATTTTTATGTAAAATAAAGTCAAACGAACTTAAAAAAATACTTTTATTTCAACATTTTCCACATGAAAAACTATATAAATCAAACACAAAAATTGACAATTCCCAGAAAATAATTTTTGGACAATTCAATTAACTGGAAATTGTTTTCTTTCCACCCAAATTTCATCTTTGCAATCAAATGAACCCTTAGTGTAATTAGGAAATTAACAAATGCTTAAATTTCTTTTAATTTCATGCACTTTTATCCTCAATATTAATTTATAGACCAACCCAGGTCCTCTTTATTTGCATTGACGGTCCTCAAAACTTTAAGACTTCATTATTTTAGTCCTTAATTCTTCATTTTTATATAGTTTCAATTCAATTTCAACCAAACTATTACAACTTGAGTTTTCCTACAATTACCACAGTTTAACCTAAATAAAGCAAGTTCCTCTCGATCTAGCAATTAGTGAACAAGAATTTAAGCTCGAATAAGTATATAAAATGCACTTATTAAATACTTAAAACTTAAACTCTTGTTTGATCCGAACAAGACTACCTATTAACCACATATAAACAAAAAAACATAAAAGTATTAGATAACTCTACTAAACTTACATCAAGTATTTGTGATGCGAACCCACGTATCAATTTAAGCTATGAAATCGCTATGAAATCTACATGAGATTGAATCACGATCCAAGAAAGCCAATAAATCAAATTTTTGAGTTTGATTCAAAAAATATTGAACCAAATAACCAAAAATTGTCGACAACATGTTGACCTCTTGATCACAAAACCTGAATTCGTTGCATGGTCCAATGCGGCCGCATAACCTAAATACCTATGTGGTAGCATAGTTGCTTGGTCCCACCCCTTTGTCGAATGCTTGAATTATGCTAATCCAACTTGTTTTGGCTCCCAAGCCTAGCGTGAAACTTGTTGATCGATGTTTGAGCTCACCTCTTGATCACAAAACCTGAATTCGTTGCATGGTCCAATGCGGCCGCATAACCTAAATACCTATGTGGTAGCATAGTTGCTTGGTCCCACCCCTTTGTCGAATGCTTGAATTATGCTAATCCAACTTGTTTTGGCTCCCAAGCCTAGCGTGAAACTTGTTGATCTATGTTTTAGCTCCCAAGCCTAGCATGAAACTTGTTTCTTTGACCTGCTTTACTTACTATCAAGTCATTAGACCTTCTTCAACGATCAACGAATCCTTGGATGTTAACTTGCTAGCAATTTCCTCCTTTCCCTTTGATAGTTCGATTTTGCCTTTGAAACAGCCCCATCTCCCTTATTGTTATCCCATTTCAGTTTTCACAACTCGATGGATACCTAGAGTGCTCTTCCTCTTCAATTTCTTTTCCACCTTCATAGCTGCGTGTTGCATGTCATCTAGCTCCACATAATGTTGCAATTTCACTACATTAGCTATTTTCCTATTCAAACCATTCAAAAATCGAACCATAGTGGCCTCTCTACCCCCTCAACATTCATTCTAATCATCAATAGTTACGTCTCCTTATGATAGTCCTCCACACTTCTAGACCCTTGGTAGAGGCTTTGTAGTTTTTGAG
>NC_036255.1:5745629-5764130 GCF_002742605.1 Olea europaea var. sylvestris | reverse complement strand
TGACCTAATATAATAGGAATGTCTCGATCTTCTCCTATATCCAACACTATGAAATCAACTAGGAATGTTAGATTTTTATTTTTCCTTTCTTCTTTTTTTGACAAGTCTTCAATTTTGCTTCTTGAATGTGTTATTGTTCTATCAGCAAGTCACTGTATTATCAGTATTGCTTTGACTTTATCCGATTCCAATTTCCTATAAATAGAATATGAAATTAAATTAACACTAGAACATGTGTTACACAAAACATTAGCAGAATACGAATTTATGATTGGGATTGGTAATTTAAAACTACTGGACCTTTCAGTTTTAGAGACAATTTATTTTGCAGTCTTATATTGTTCTCTTCTTTTAGTGCTATAGTCTCAAACTCCGAAAAATCTTTATTTTCTTTTTTAACCTATCCTTCAAAAACTTTGAATAGCTCAAAATATTTTAATATTGCATCAATGAATGTGATATTGATGTCAAGTTTCTTGAGAACATTTAAAATTTTTTTCAAATTTTGTATCTTGCTTTCTCTTTTGGAGCCTTTGAGGAAAATGATTAGGAGATACGAAAGTCTTGGATGGACTTCTTGCCTTATATGACCGTCCTTCATCTGTTGTAGGTACAAATTTTTCTTCACTTATTGACTCGTCAATCAATCCATGTTCATTATTTCTTATTGGCCTCTTTACATCTAGTAATTGTACCCCACTACTTTTAGTTATGGCATGAATATTTTCTTCATCCGACCTATTTTGAAGTCTTTGGGGGAATAGGATTGGAGATAAAATGCTTGAACTTTTTACAGCTACCCGTGATAGATTACTTTCTACCTCTTGTATTTCCGTCACTTTCTCGTTATTGTTAATTTTTGTATTTTTTGGCAAGGAACCCAGACCCAGTAAAAGTTTTGAAAGTTATTAAAGGCTGTCTAATTTGGGTTTCCAACTTTTTTATTATTGTTTCCGATTTTAATAGTTCATCTCAAACTACTGGAATACTTTGTTAGTTTTCTACATATGTTGATCAAATAATTTCTCCAAACTTGGTCGTCAATCCTGTTGGGAACTGTCAGCTTATCAATTGTCAAACCATCTGAAGTTTGTATGCTTCTATCTTGGATTATAGTTTTGTGAATAAGGTTTAAACTATGGGTGTTAATTATTTTGGATGTAGTTTGTTTGTTCCTCAGGAGAGGCTAGCGACAAACAATTTTAAGTGGAGTGATTTACACCACAGTTCTCAAACTTGATTGATCATGAATACATTTGCTCCTTTACTTGTGCTTTTACTAGCCATTTCGCTTGCTTCGTCAAAGCAGCAATATGAACATCTGTAGAAGATGTGTTGTCCAACTCATGAATTCCTACCACTTTTATTAGGACTACCCATTTTGATGATAATAGAAAGTGTGTGTTTACAATCATCTCAAACAAATCCAATTCTCGTTGAACTGATTTATTGATGATAGATCCCTTTGCTCGATAATCCACCTGAGATTTAGATAGAAGAAAGTCCATAATAGAAATATTCCACTTGTTGACTCTTGCTTATGTGATTTGGGCATTTTCTCAACAACTTTTTAAACCTATCTCGTACTTTGTAAAGAGAAATTGTGCCGAGAGAATTTTGTTCAAAGAATAATATTGGAAGAGTTTTTATTAAATTTCAACATGAACAATTAAGCTGTGCAAGTGAAGTATTTAAACACAATTACATTGACAAAAATTCAAAATAAATAATCCTACGAAATCTGGTTGGTTTTGGTTTGACAACCAAGATGATCTTCGTTGGACAGCTTGATTGATAACAGATAATCCCTCATAAGTTGGAGTTTGTTGGATCATCATGCTAATTTTTCTTATTTGAAGGCTCGAGCGGATTATCACTTTCGTTTGAATTTGTTACCGTTAGATCTCCAAGATCACTCAATTTTTCTCCATTAATTGAGGCTAATTGTGGGAGTATTCACCCTTTTTTCTCCAAGAATTTTGAGCATTTTTATCTCTCCATAGATTGAGCTATGATATGTTGCTAATACCCTCCCGCAAACTTCGCCGAGGTTGGAGGCAAAGTTTGTTACGAAAGTAATGAAGGGCTGCTTTTGACATTGGCTTTGTGAAGATGTCAACAACTTGATTACCAGAGGAGATATATTGAGTGACAAGCAGTCCACGTGTAAAGCGCTGGACCACAAAGTGATAATCCAACTTGATATGTTTGCTTCGTGCATGGAATATAGGATTTACTATCATATGAAGAGAACTAAAGTTGTCTTTGTAGAGTATGGGCGGAGATGACATTGTAATGCGAAGATCTTTGAGAATGAAGGACATCCATGTGAGTTCAGCCGCTGTGTTTGCCATTGCATGGTATTCTATTTTTGTCCTTGATCGAAAAATTGTATGTTCCTTTTTTTTCCAAACCAAGAGCTAAAATTTTGTCTAAGGAATGTGCAATAGCCAATAGTCGAGCACTTTGTTGTAATGCACCCTGCCCAATTTGCATTGGAGAAGCAAAAAAATCAAGTGTAGTGTGTAAAGAAAAATGTAATCCCATTTCAATTGTTCCTTTGACATATTGTAAATTGCAGTGAACCATTTGTTAAATGTGTTATTGTAGGAGCATGCATGAATTTAGAAACATAATTAACACTTTTCGAAAGATTAGGACGAGTGAGTGTAAGGTACTATAACGCTCCAACAAATCCTCGATAGTAACTCGGATATTCCAAACGGATATCATTGGAAGATGTTTTTGTTTTAGCTTCACTTATTACCTTACAATCAACCATATTGGTGCTTTCAAGTATGGTCAGTGCATAATGTGATTGAGGTACATGAAGACTACTTGTTTTTGTGACTTCCATCCTAGGAAAGTGATGAATAGGCCCCAAATCTTTCATTGCAAACTCAAAGGCTGTCTAATTTGGGTTTCCAACTTTTTTATTATTGTTTCCGATTTTAATAGTTCATCTCAAACTACTGGAATACTTTGTTAGTTTTCTACATATGTTGATCAAATAATTTCTCCAAACTTGGTCGTCAATCCTGTTGGGAACTGTCAGCTTATCAATTGTCAAACCATCTGAAGTTTGTATGCTTCTATCTTGGATTATAGTTTTGTGAATAAGGTTTAAACTATGGGTGTTAATTATTTTGGATGTAGTTTGTTTGTTCCTCAGGAGAGGCTAGCGACAAACAATTTTAAGTGGAGTGATTTACACCACAGTTCTCAAACTTGATTGATCATGAATACATTTGCTCCTTTACTTGTGCTTTTACTAGCCATTTCGCTTGCTTCGTCAAAGCAGCAATATGAACATCTGTAGAAGATGTGTTGTCCAACTCATGAATTCCTACCACTTTTATTAGGACTACCCATTTTGATGATAATAGAAAGTGTGTGTTTACAATCATCTCAAACAAATCCAATTCTCGTTGAACTGATTTATTGATGATAGATCCCTTTGCTCGATAATCCACCTGAGATTTAGATAGAAGAAAGTCCATAATAGAAATATTCCACTTGTTGACTCTTGCTTATGTGATTTGGGCATTTTCTCAACAACTTTTTAAACCTATCTCGTACTTTGTAAAGAGAAATTGTGCCGAGAGAATTTTGTTCAAAGAATAATATTGGAAGAGTTTTTATTAAATTTCAACATGAACAATTAAGCTGTGCAAGTGAAGTATTTAAACACAATTACATTGACAAAAATTCAAAATAAATAATCCTACGAAATCTGGTTGGTTTTGGTTTGACAACCAAGATGATCTTCGTTGGACAGCTTGATTGATAACAGATAATCCCTCATAAGTTGGAGTTTGTTGGATCATCATGCTAATTTTTCTTATTTGAAGGCTCGAGCGGATTATCACTTTCGTTTGAATTTGTTACCGTTAGATCTCCAAGATCACTCAATTTTTCTCCATTAATTGAGGCTAATTGTGGGAGTATTCACCCTTTTTTCTCCAAGAATTTTGAGCATTTTTATCTCTCCATAGATTGAGCTATGATATGTTGCTAATACCCTCCCGCAAACTTCGCCGAGGTTGGAGGCAAAGTTTGTTACGAAAGTAATGAAGGGCTGCTTTTGACATTGGCTTTGTGAAGATGTCAACAACTTGATTACCAGAGGAGATATATTGAGTGACAAGCAGTCCACGTGTAAAGCGCTGGACCACAAAGTGATAATCCAACTTGATATGTTTGCTTCGTGCATGGAATATAGGATTTACTATCATATGAAGAGAACTAAAGTTGTCTTTGTAGAGTATGGGCGGAGATGACATTGTAATGCGAAGATCTTTGAGAATGAAGGACATCCATGTGAGTTCAGCCGCTGTGTTTGCCATTGCATGGTATTCTATTTTTGTCCTTGATCGAAAAATTGTATGTTCCTTTTTTTTCCAAACCAAGAGCTAAAATTTTGTCTAAGGAATGTGCAATAGCCAATAGTCGAGCACTTTGTTGTAATGCACCCTGCCCAATTTGCATTGGAGAAGCAAAAAAATCAAGTGTAGTGTGTAAAGAAAAATGTAATCCCATTTCAATTGTTCCTTTGACATATTGTAAATTGCAGTGAACCATTTGTTAAATGTGTTATTGTAGGAGCATGCATGAATTTAGAAACATAATTAACACTGAGTGACAAGCAGTCCACGTGTAAAGCGCTGGACCACAAAGTGATAATCCAACTTGATATGTTTGCTTCGTGCATGGAATATAGAATTTACTATCATATGAAGAGAACTCAAGTTGTCTTTGTAGAGTATGGGCGGAGATGACATTGTAATGCGAAGATCTTTGAGAATGAAGGACATCCATGTGAGTTCAGCCGCTGTGTTTGCCATTGCATGGTATTCTATTTTTGTCCTTGATCGAAAAATTGTATGTTCCTTTTTTTTCCAAACCAAGAGCTAAAATTTTGTCTAAGGAATGTGCAATAGCCAATAGTCGAGCACTTTGTTGTAATGCACCCTGCCCAATTTGCATTGGAGAAGCAAAAAAATCAAGTGTAGTGTGTAAAGAAAAATGTAATCCCATTTCAATTGTTCCTTTGACATATTGTAAATTGCAGTGAACCATTTGTTAAATGTGTTATTGTAGGAGCATGCATGAATTTAGAAACATAATTAACACTTTTCGAAAGATTAGGACGAGTGAGTGTAAGGTACTATAACGCTCCAACAAATCCTCGATAGTAACTCGGATATTCCAAACGGATATCATTGGAAGATGTTTTTGTTTTAGCTTCACTTATTACCTTACAATCAACCATATTGGTGCTTTCAAGTATGGTCAGTGCATAATGTGATTGAGGTACATGAAGACTACTTGTTTTTGTGACTTCCATCCTAGGAAAGTGATGAATAGGCCCCAAATCTTTCATTGCAAACTCACTACTTAACAACGGTCTGAATTTCGAATAGTATTCAAGATTCTCTGTTTTCGATTATCTAATAAATCACTTAATGAAAGTAGATTATCTTTCCATTCATTGAAGGACTTGGCTTTAGCCTTCCTCAAGCAGTACAAGCATAACATTGATAAGGCCCCAGATCACATGACTGGTTTTATTACAGGACAGCTCATGATGTTCATATCGATCTATTACGCGCATGCCGAGCCTCTTTTCTCCTCGGTCCACAGAGAGACAGTATTTTATAAATATGTAATTATCTTGAATTTATTAACCATTTCTTTATTTTCCGATCGCCCTAAATATTGGGTAGCTGTTGTTAAACCAGGTCGAATACTATACGAAATGGGTAGAGTCTGGAAAAAGCTGCAATCGAGAGGATTTCCCTAATCCTCCCATCCCGAAGGAATAAAATATCAAACCAGTGTTGGAGTTGAACCAGTGAGCAACATGTCATCTACACAAAGAAGTAAAATTAATGAGCCATAATTGGAATGAAAAACAAATAATGAAGGGTTAGCTAGACTACAGAAAAAACCATATTTAAGAAGAAATGCAGTAAATCGATCAAACCACATACGTGGTACTTTTTTGAGGCCATAAAGTGCTTTTTGTAGTTTGCAGAGGTGTGTTGAATGCTAAAGATCTGATATTCTTGGTGTTTGTAGCATGTAATGATCTTTAGAAATTAAACCATGCAAAAAGGCATTTTTACATCCAGTTGATGATGGATCACCTCTGAACAAGAGCTATGGTGATTATCATGTGTATTGTCCCTAGTTTGATGACTCGAGAAAAAGTTTCAGTGTAGTCTACTTCATCAATTTGATGGTACCCTTTTGCAATTAAACGTGCTTTAATACAATCTAAAGAGTTGTCGAGTTTACGTTTTGATTTAAACACCTATGTAGAACCAATGACGTGCATATTTGGTGTGCGTGGAACAAGTGTCCAATTCTCATTTTTATGCAGTGCAGCTAGCTCCTCATCCATGGCTGCTTTCCAACCAAGATGGTCTAAGGCAATTTTGATGCTGTGAGGTTCATGAGGTATATGAGAGAAAGTGATGGTGCCATTGGGTGATTTAATGATGCTAAAGGAATAGGATTATGGTAAGATGATTCGGGTGTTTCAATCGCTCTTAGTTGAGTAGACACGTGAGGCTCTTGGAGTGGAAATGTGTTAGGTGAACCAGTGTTGTTTGGGGCTCAAGTAACTCATTATGTCCTTTACGAGCATGTTATTCGATGATATGGGGGTTCATGTGATGACTCAATGAGACTGGAATTTTGGAAATTTGTTTCGAGTATATGTAGCAATGGACAGCAGTGAACTTAGGTATGGAGGTGAGGAAGGGTCCATATGTGTACCTGCAAAAGGAAAAGTGTTAGCATGTGGCAACCACGAGTCAAAAATGCTCATTACATGTGGGTGATTTGCTGCTATGTAAGACGTGTTGATATGCTTATAAGGAAAAATTATCTATTATGTAAACAACTAAGCTTTCTTTATTTTTACGAATATGTAAAATTGAAGATTGAGGATGGCCGAGGCGTTGATGCCAAACTTCTGCAGTGCTTGATCTGAATCGATGGGAGAAATACAATTCGGGAGAAGTGGATAGGACATAGAGATGACCCTTGCGTTTCCTGCTATCATTGCTTGTCCTATTTCCTGTTCCTTAACATAGAAATCAACATTAGAAAGTTCACAATTAACCGAAAATTGTGTCGTTATCTGGCTTATAGAAAGTAAGTTTTTTGTCAAGTTCGAAACCAACAACACATTTTTTAGAGATGAGGCAGTATTTTTTTTTTTTTGTTTTATATAAGAATCACCAATTGCGAGAATGGGCATGGAAGACCTATCTCCAATTAGCAAAGAATCAACACCAGAGTATTTACAAATGTTTGTTAAGATACCTAGCTTACCTGTCATATGATTGGAAGCCCCAGTGTCTGTTGTCCATTCTGTGTGAGCAACGGTATTGTCCAAAGTAAAAGCTATGAGTGCTTGTGGAATTTCATCATGTTGAGTGGGTTTCTTTAGCACTCACCAGCATATCTTAGCAATATGTCCCATCATCCCACAATATTAGCATTGTTGCTCATGGTGTTTGTCCCTCTCCAAAGGTGTCATTCGGTGCTCACTAAGAGGTGGTGGACGTCATTGTGGACTAAAGAAGAGTTGTTGTAGCCACGGTTTGAGACCCTTTGATGTTGTGCCTAGAAGCCATGCCCATAGGAGGTGAATTTTGCGATGATCCAGATAGCTTGAAAGGTTTGACTGTAAGCATTGCTGTTGTTATCCATAAAAGGCCATTTGATGAGTGAGAGTGGAAGTTGGGACATCTGTGTGATTGGAGAACCAATTGTGCCTTTGATCGAAATTTTGGAATTGAGAGATTGATTCAGAGTAAATTGGCTTGGGGAGCTTCAACATAGTTGTTGTGAAGGTTTCATACTGAGGACCAAGACTTGTGAGAAGGCAAAAAACCTTTTCTTGGTCTGAAATAGGCTTCCCAATGGCTTCTAAATTTTCACAGAGACCTTTGAATTTGCTAATGTGTTCAGTAATTGTTGTGTGATCTTCTTTTCGAAGATAGGTCACTTATTGTCGCAATGTAAACTCATGTTATTATAAATCTTGGGCATATGCATTTTTTAGGGACTCCCAAACTGCATGAGCTATGTTGAGATCAACGATGAGTCCAAGAGTTTCTTCATAGAGTGTTCCAATGATCCATCCTAGAAGGAGACAATCAGACTTTCACCATGCTATAAAAGCATTTGTCAACTATGCAGTGGACTTTTCTACATTTTCTGAGTTGTTTTGATTTGGGGTTGTGAATTTGTTGAGAGAGGGATCTTCATTTGTGAGATGCCCGATCAATTCTTGACTTTTCGCAAGAGCCAAGGCTTGCTCACGCCACAAGGGATAATTGTTTGGGGTGAGTCGAAGAGTGATAAAATTGCCAACATTGAGTGATAAGGTAGTCATAGCTAAGGGAATGAGTGGAAGATAAGATGAAAAAAAATTTGGAGCTGTGACTGTAACGTTGCCTAGTGTTCACAATGGCTTTGATACCATAAAGAGAAATTGAGCTGAGAGAATTTTGTTCAAAGAATAATGCTGGAAGGGTTTTTATTAAATTTCAATGTGAACACTTAGGCTGTACAAGTGAAGTATTTAAACACAATTTTACATTGACAGAAATTCAAATTAAACAATCCCATGAAATTTGGTTGGTTTTGGTTTGATAGCCAAGATGATCTTCGTTGGATGGCTTGCTTGATAACGAGAAAATCCCTCATAAGTTGGAGTTTGTTGGTGTTGGGATCGACGGTTTATAAAGAATGAAGTTAATGGCGTGATATGAAGTTAATATGGATTGCAACAATACAAAAATATATATCAAGGTATAAAGTAAAGGAAAAAAAGAGAGGAACTAACGTATAGGCAAGATATATTATTAATTGACAATATAGAGAGATTACAACGCCACAGCAATATTGGCTTAGTCTAAACTGAAAGAGGAGACCTATATTTATAGTACACGAGTCAAACCTTAAAACTAGGCAAAAGATGGAAATTAAAAAAAAAACCGCACGTAAAAGAAAAAAAGGGAAAAACGTGTCTGCATTTACCATACACGGCACACACACATATTCTTTCCTTTCTTCAATTGGCTCCAATAAGATTTCTTTCCAAAACTAAGACACACACAATCTTCCAAATCTTGACAAAATTTTGAGGCAATAATTAACAATCTCCACATTGACTTGAAATTTCAGTGCAATGAACGAAACTTCTAGATTTCAAATCCATTTGCAATGACATAGCTAAACTCTTCAACACAAAAACCAAAACTTTCCATCACTAAACCATCTTCCTCTGCAAGGCATCCACATACGACACATGAACCCAACTCCCAGGTTCCCAAAATTCTACTAATGAATTACTGTTGATCAAATAGGGTCAAAGCACACCCTGTAGCAAAAATCAAACCAAGTGCTTGATCAGAAGGCCCTTTGTCAGAACTGTCACCTTCAACGATCCCAAAAGTATCACAGATATCAATAACACCACGGTACCTATGCTCCATGAGTCCACCCTTGACATTTGAACACAGTCCATCAGCTGAAATTGATGGCAAAGTAGAATCACCAACACTCTCTCTAGCAGTGTTCAGAACCGACCTAGAGCCCAACACAAGAGGTACTATACTAAACTAAGTATCCACCACAGTACCGAACTTGTCCCGATGTCTCAAAACTGGTTATGCGCTTCCCTGCAACACGTACAACTGGGATCTCTTTCGCCCCTCCAATATAACCCGGATACCCTTTTGAACCTTTAAGACTCCACCTCCACCAAAAAATTTGTACCATTTTGCATCCAAGGTATTCAATGATATGAGATTCTTTGTCAAGTCTGGAACATAGCGAACCTGATCAAGTGTCCTCACTGTCCCATCTTGTAGCCTCAATCTGACCTGATCGATTCCTGCAACCCAGCAAGATTGGTTGTTTCCCATGACAACTCCACCTTACTTCACCGCCTCATATGTCTGGAATAACGCTCTATTGGGACACATATGATACGAACATGCAGAATCCAAAATCCACTTCTCAGGTTTGGATTCCTCGTCAGATACAGCCAACATCACATCTCCATCATCATAAAAACTCTCAGCAATATTAGTCTCATTCGAATTACCTGATTGTCCCGCATGATTTGCAAGCAAATTACCTTTACCCTGCAACTTGTCGCAATCTTTCTTGATGTGTCCTTTCTTCTTGCAGTAATAACAATACACATTGTTGTACCTCACCTTTGATCTATCCCTCCGTCGATCACCATGAGTAACAAGAGCATCCCGCCCCTAGATGTAGGATCTCCAACCAACAGCTCCATCCTCTCCTTTGAGAACAGGGCTTCATATACCTCCTCAATGGTAAGTGTGTCACAACTATATAGAATAGTATCGCGAAACGACGAAAAAGAACTTGGTAGCAAACACAACAGGATCAAGGCCAGATCCTCTTCATCATATTTTACCTACAACGTCTCCAGATCTGCGACAATCTCTTTGAACACAGGAAGGTGGTCCTGCAGTGACCCTCGTTCCGCTATGCGATGGGAATACAACTTATGCTTTAGAGTCAGTTTGCTCGTCAGACTCTTTGTCATGCACAACTGCTCCAACTTGATCCACAAAGCAGCCACTGTTCTCCTTCAAAATATCCTACAGTATATTGTTAAAGAAATGAATATGAATCAATGATGTAGCCTTCCTATCCTTTCGTTGCTTCTCCTCCATAGGCCAATTTGCTGGCATCTTCTCAAAGCCCAGCAAAGCATCATCAAATTCTATCTACGTCAACACAGCCCTCATCTTTACTTGCTACAGTGAAAATCTTGTATTGCGATCCAGCAACGTAATATCATACTTCATCGAAACCATCTTTGAAAACCTCAATCAAATCACGAAGAACTTGTAACCTTACTCTGATACCATTTGTTGGGATCGATGGTTTATAAAGAATGAAGTTAATGACGCGATATGAAATTAATATGGATTGTAACAATATAAAAATGTATATCAAGATATAAAGTAAAGAAAAAAAGAGGAATTAACGCAGAGGCAAGATGTATTATTAATTTTGGAGATAATACAATGCCACAACAATATTGGCTTATTCTAAACTGAAAGAGGAGACCTATATTTATAGTACATGAGTCAAACCTTAAAACTAGGCAAAAGATGGAAATTAAAAAAAAAAAACCCCACACAAAATAAAAAAAGGGAAAAACGTGTTCGCATTTACCATACACGGCGCACACACACACATATTCTTTCCTTTATTCAATTGGCTCCAATAAGATTTCTTTCCAAAACTAAAACACACACAATCTTCCAAATCTTGACCAAATTTTGAGGCAATAATTAACGGCTGGGTCATCATACTTATTTTCCTTATTTGAAGGCTTGAGTGGATTATCACTTTGGTTTGAATTTGTTACCATTAGATCTCCAAGATCACTCAACCTTCTCCACCGATTGAGGCTAGATTGTGGGAGTCTTCACCTTTTTTTCTCCAAGAATTTTGAGCATCCTTGTCTCTCCATAGGCTGAGCTGTGATATGTTGCCAATACTTCGCGGTATCTTTTCCTCTCAAATTGTTGAAATATGGAGATTTCCAGCTTCATTTTGTCACTTTTGTACGTGGAAAATATTTGTTAAAGAATTTCATTACCAAATCATCAGGGGCGGAGCTACATGGAGTCCAGTGCAGGCAGATGCCCGCACTGAATTTTGAGTTTGACAGAAAAAACTCCAGTATGCCTGTGGCTGCACTGCTACACTGAACCAGCCGACCAGGAAAGGAAGCAGAAAAGGGAAGAAGGAAAGTAGAGAGCATGAACTGACATATGAGGAAGCTTGAAGCATAGTCGAAATTTACAGTCGCCGGAAGGAAACACAAGCGCCAGAGAATGGAGGTGGAAGGAAGATGAAACGGGTACTTTTTTTTTTCTTTTTAAAATTGTGGGCTTTTCTTTTGGGCCACTTTTTTAAAATTAGGCCCAATCCACTACCTGGGTTTGTATTGTTCAATTGTAATATTTCACAAATCAATTGCAAATTGCAAAACACGTCCAAGCAATGTCAAACCCTGATCTGACTTCACCGGTATTTCTCAAGACCAAGTTGCAAATGGGTTGTGAAATTTACAGACAATTCCACCTCCCATTCCATTCGTGACATCTCAGATCCCTTGGCTTTACCCGTACTTCTCACGACTTGATAATTGTATTTTATTTTCTGGGATTTTTTTTTTCAATATACTGAGTTTTCGATTGAGTTGTTTGTTTTGATTTAATTACTTCATTTGTTTTTATATGTAGGATGATTCTGCTGTGAGTGAACAGAAGGAGTATGTTGAAGCAAATTGGAAATTCCAAGTAATTTTTCTTGTAATTTATTTTAATATAATTGATTATGATGAAAAATTAAACTCTTGATCTGTTACGAGGCTGAGGAGATGTTGTAGTGATAGAACTCGTATCTACTAAGTTTTGGTTGAACTAAACTGAAGATCTTAAGTTTTGAGTTATCAATGGAAAAGAAAACAATTAGATTAATCAATTATTAGTTGTATTAATAATCTCATATCAATGTTTTTCTAATCATAAACTAATTTTGCCCAAAAAAAATCTCTATCGCCGATGCCTAAAATTGTGCTCGCACTGGACAAATCCTCTGGCTCCGCCCCTGCAAATCATCCCAGGTAGTGATATTGCAATGTAATTTTGAATCCAACCATTCCAATGCACTACCTCTCAGTGTGTAAGGGAATAACCAAAGTTTGTTTCCATCATCATTTATCCTTGTGAATTGAAAGTTTGGTAATTCTTGAGAAATCTCAAAATATGATCGTTAGGATTTACATGCGCTTTGTCATAGAAATGTATGCTGTTGTTAAAAATCATCTTTATCTAGAAGTTATTCTGCCCAAACTCGGGAGATACAATGCTAGAGCGCTTAGGTGGTGTTGCAGGAGTAAAAAATTAATAAAACTGGCAGGTCTCCTTCGTCGATTTCTGTAGGTGTGCGCTGCTAATTTTGTTATACCACTATCCTGGTAGCTTGTGGCACAATTAGCCATCTAACTTGATCGTCTGCCATTTGAAATTTTTTTGCATTCCTTTAGTCTTCATTTGAAGGTACATTTTATTTTTGGGTCAAACAGTTCGAATTTATCGCATTGGGAATGGAGCATAAGATTTACATGTTTTCATCTATAAAGAAAAAAATAATCAAATAAAAACAAAATAAAATAAAATTAAATGTAAATAATCATCGACAATGACATAAAAAACTTATTGCGTATCTTCTATCTTAGATGTACGATATCATAGCAATAATTTAATGGACCTATGATCGTTCCTGCGAGGACTATTATTTAATTCCTAATTTCTAAATCCCAATTGACGAAAAATAGATAATAATATTTGTTTACTTAGCTAAACTATTCTAATTATACAAATTTTAACTAGAAAATACAATATCAAAATAGAATTTTGAAGTATGAATGTGGATGTTAGGACTTAAAATTTAAGTATTGATTCAATTCAATACGTTCATCAAGATTCTTTATTTATTGAAGTGCTCAGTCGAATTCTTTTTAATTACTTAATTTACATATCTCAAGTTCAAATTGATCATAGTTAACTTATTCAATTTGCCATACCTCTATGTGAATAAGAATAAGCCTTAGTTAAATCTATTAATCTTCTAAAAACTCATGTAACAATCTTAATAACCTTAAAAGGCATCTCTACAATTTTGTCCAAATTATTAAATTTTATTATGTAGTCTAAATCTTTACCTCTCAATTTATTAAAATTCACAATTTAATGAATTAGTGGCCAGATTATCAAAAGCATTAAAATCCATACATAAAAGCAACATATGAAAATTTAAACTATTAGAATATTAAAATTAAATTAAAAGGGTTACACATAGATTACATTATTTGTCCTAACTAAAGCTACTTATACAAGTGAAAGAAAAACAAAAAGGAATAGAGTTCACAATCCGATTTTGAAATCTTGATAAATGAAATAATTGTTCTTACACCAAGAATATTCTTCAATTTCAAATAAATTTAGAACCCTAATTTTTCACTCTTTGATCTTGAATTTCTGTCTCTCTCTAATATTGTGTCTCCAAAAAAAATGAATGATGAAAACCATATACAGAAGTTTGCAATAAATCTAGAAAAGAGTCCTACAGAATCCTCCACATAAAATTTGAGTGTAATTAGGAAACCCACAGAAGTAGAAATATCTTATAATATCGTACAGTTTAGTCCTCCACATTAATTTCTTCTGCATCCCAATTCTTCTTTATTTGTATAGAAGGTCCTCAACTTTAAAGGTTGATTATAAATTGAGAAGATGAAGATGAATCTTGAAATCTTGAATCTCTACAATGATTTCCTAATGAATCTCTACTTGCGCCTTCCCTTCTTTACCCAAAAATCAAGTTTGAATCTCCACTTGATCGAATTCTTGCAAGTCCCATTCAATTCTCTGATTGAGTTGATTCAAAATTTGTTAGAAAGCTAATTAAAAGGACTACTATTTTTCTAGAAGTAGAATTTTCCATTTCGGATGTTTACTATACAAAAGGCGAGTCTCTGTCTTTGACTAAAAATCTGGAAGACGTAATGTGTGATTGGAAATTGATTTATAATAATATTTTGATCATATTCAATTTCTTTTTGACTTCTAGTTGCATCCAACTGACTCCTAGCAATCTTCAAAGTATCTCTTATGTCCAAATCAACCATGGTCCTCAAACTTTGTACTTCGACATTTTTCGTTGTTTTTCGCTTCTTTCTTTCAATTTCACTATCAATTATTAAGTTTTACCTAATAAACAAAATATACAATAAATTAGACTATAATTGGTTAAAATAACTTTTAAATTTCTATATTTTTAGGTACAAATAAGTATATAAAATAAGCTTATCAATTCATGTGTAAATTGAAATATTTATTTTTTAACCCCATGTTACTGAGTTGTTCAAATGTTCGTGATTTTAGAGGTATTTGTGTAAGTTGTTAAAAAATAAAATAAAAAATAATGGAGACAAAAGGTTTCAATTGTCCCAAGTTAGGCATAGCTATATCGCTGGTGCTGGAGGGCCATAATTAGTCCAAAGAAAGCCTTCTTATGAAACCTAGCCCATTTTTAATGCAGAATGCCAGAGTCCATACTTCAATAATCTCACTGTTATTATACTTGCACTAAAAATGCCAATATATAAGGTTTTGACAAAATGGATAAAATCATTAAAATTTAGTAGAGATTAACAGTAAGACTATTGACATAATTTCATGCTAACATGTTGTTCTAACAAAGTCTTCCATGCTGAAGATGGAACCTGATGGTTTCCCATTTGATGATGCTTAGATAAGGAAAATATACTATAAATAGAGCTGTACATTTAAAGTCGAGGACTTTGTTCTCAAAACTTCCCTCTTCCCATTCATACTCAGTTTAATTTATTTTTCTATTTCCCAATGGATCATATGCTTGCAAAAATAGAGACACATATTTCTCAGTTCTAATCAAATTGTGTTAATTATTGAGACTCGTGATTTCATTTTAAATGATCGATTTGCCAAGAGTAGTAGCTCAAACCCATAAATATTGATTTTTATTTTATATATATTTGAAGTGGATTTGTACCCTTAACACCGATTCTTTTAAAAGAACATGCTAAGTGTATATCTAATGCTATTGTCATAAAAGTATATCCCATTCTCACTTGTTCGATATTCTATGTATCTTAAATATGTCCAAAATATATGAAAAAAAGTTCATTTCTATT
The DNA here is from genome assembly GCF_002742605.1 of Olea europaea var. sylvestris. Taxonomy (NCBI): domain Eukaryota; kingdom Viridiplantae; phylum Streptophyta; class Magnoliopsida; order Lamiales; family Oleaceae; genus Olea; species Olea europaea. The sequence continues at coordinate 5,748,310 of NC_036255.1, read as the reverse complement.
ATCTGTGCATGCTCCAACCATCCATCTAATTGTACTTTTAGCCTTTAGGGTAACATATTCCGTTCAACTTTGTCAGGCATTTATTTTTCCCCTATCTACTTACCAACCAACGACAAGAATTTATATGTCAAGTTGAAGAGAGATAAAAGATCAAAGGCCACTTGATTATTATGATAACTTAGGTTCCGTTTAGTAGATATTAAAATCAGATTTTTAGTAGATTTTGATAAAAATTGATGGAATGTGTCATTAGAAAGTTGTGGATTCTATTAAATTTGTGTTAAAATTAATTATTGACTTTGATTTAAATTTTAATTAGATTTTTTAATCATACCAAACAGGGGCTAGATAAGAAAAGTACTTACATCAATTCAATCCGACAAATGACACGCCTTACTTAGCATGTTAAACAGGTACTATAGATGAAATTAAAAATTTATTAATGGATAAAATAAAATATAAATAAATTCATCATAATTCCGCATTTGGTTTAATAATCTGTGCAAAAAAGTGCACTCGGAAAGCAGGCAATAAAACACATTTAGTCCGGTTTGATTTCGACAAAAAATAATATTTTTATTAGATTTTTATAAAAGTTGATTGAATATGTAAATGAAAAATTGTAAATTCCATAAAATGTGTGATAAAAATTATTTGTTGAATTTGAATTAAATTTCAATCAATTTTTAAAGCTATAAAAAACAGAGACTTAGAGCCCGTTTGGGAGTGATTTTTCACTCCAAAAAAATTGATTTTTTTATTGTTATTTCACTATTTTCAGTCGTCATTTTTTTACTTTTTTTTTCACAGGTGGCCCCCATTTTTCTTCTAACGGTCAAAAAATCAATTCTCGAAATTCCTACCAAACAGATCCTTAATCTACCGACGTTCATGTTGTATTTTGAATATATGTGTATGAGGAGAGCTAAATCTGTCCAATTGTTATCATCATTACCGCCACACAAAATCAGTACAAAACATCTGTTTTCAACACATCATATGAAAAAAGAATATTCCAACTTTGTTTCTTTAAAGTTCATCTCCCATAGAACTTAGTTGACTGGCCACAGCCGAAGTTGATGAAGTTTCTAAACAAAAGAAAAATATAAACGCGTGGTAACGGGCATGAATTGTCAGTCCATTGTATGCATCTAACCTTATATATAATTGGCATATCTTCTTGACTTCATGGACCATAATTTACGTCTCACAATTCTCCATGACTTTATTCACTTAAGACAATTAATTTTACTAGTTGCAATGTGTGTGTCTATATATATATATATAGAACTCTAAGTATTTTCTCCAAGAAAACTGCATGCAATTAGAAAAGAAAAAATATATTATTAGAATGTTGTATCCATCTGATCAAGTGATTGGAGAGAGAGAGAGAGAGAGAGAGAGAGAGAGAGAGAGAGAGAGAGAGAGAGAACTTTTTTTTTCTTATGTACTAGTATCTTTGATATCTCTTGATATTGTTGTATCTATGCTAGACGAAGACTAAACTCCATAGACCATAATATTTTCCGTCCCTTGGAATCAAGAAGATATATGATACTTTGTTGACAAATAATTGAAATATTTGGGGGAGGGGGTGACGTATTAGGTATGAATTGATCCTGGCATTCTTATCTTCATTAAAAAATAAATAAATAAAATAAAATAAAATCCAATCCAACCTATTTGCTAGCTAACCAGTACAAACCCTAGTTGTCATAACTGATGTTCAATTTGCAATATTAAAATTGGGATTGAGCTCTTTTACCAGAAAATGTTTGACATTTTGGTTTATATAAACTCACATGCGCGTGAGATCCGTGTGAATAATAAACACCAAAAACGTAGTGAGTGTGCTGTTAAGAAATGTGTGACAGCATAGCATGATTGTTAAAATTTTGGGTACCATGTCGACAACATAGCCCCATGTATTACTCTATTCTTTTAATAGCAATTTTTTTGTGGATCCATTTACTTAAAAGGTTATGTATTTTAAAATTAATTAGAGCCTGCTTGCATATATTCTTTTGAAAATTAATTAAGATTTGCAGTTTTCATACAAGATAGACTTTTAGATATTCCTATTTCTTGTTTAGATCAAGATAAACCATACACAATATTCGATAGAAAAAAAGTAATAAATCCTGTGTTTTGTGCTAGAAATTAGAAATGTTACAGATTAAAACGATAAGACAAAATTTTAATGATGATTCTCTGTTTATAAGACTTTGGGACAAATTTATAAGACATATCGTATTGACTCTGTACATCGATAATAATTAAATTTCAAAACATAATACATAATTTAATGTGACTTTACCACATGTACATCAAGTTTTGTATAATGTCACATGTCACTCTATCATTTGTCAGTTTAAAATACAGACAATTTTTTTCATCCTATATTTTCCCTCCAAATCATTTTATCTAATCGCTTATATATCATTTTTATGTACAAGCAGCATATTCCAATGCAATGACCATCCTCTTTTTTCGAATTCAAAGTAGTTCTACACAGGCATGCACTAGCAAAAAAATAAACAGTGATTTGACATTATTTCAACTACACATTTTTCAATAAAATAATATTACGCGCAGATCAAAAACTTTTTCTTATTTTTTAACCACACATTTTCCATCAATACATTATTCAAGAATGCATTATTATCAAAATTGTGGCTCAA
>NC_036255.1:5729556-5745077 GCF_002742605.1 Olea europaea var. sylvestris | reverse complement strand
AAAAAAAAAAAAAAAAAAAAAAAAAAAAAAAAATCAAAAAAGTAAAATTATCCCATGTTTGGTACAAATTAAAATCAAAAATTTCAATTAAGTTAAAATCGACAATTAATTTTAATCTCACATTTCATGGAACCCCCAACTTTTTAACCACACATTTTATCTACGTTTATCAAAATCTATTAAAAATATGATTGTAATCCCAATTAAATAGGGGCTTACTAAGAAAACACATCTCGCAACTCATCAAATAAAAGTCAGATTTTGTGGAGTAAAGTTCTTAAATGTCATGCATAATTTCTATTTTAATTTAACGTCTAAAATTATACATGTTGGATTTCGTCCACTACATGTAAGTATAGTAAGTTTTCAAAGACGAAGTAAGTGCAATAGAAAATTGAGGGTCTCAAATGCACAGAAATGAAGAAGTGAGGTCCAAACTCATGGCCCTGTAAGAACCCCACCCAAGCCGTTTGTAATCGAGCCAACTTCGTCCGTTCCGAAGGACACAACCTCGGCTAACCACCGCTCCTAATGTCCATCATTTACGGCTTGAATTATAAGGATATCTAATCTCATTCGTACATGAAAGTTATTTTGATGATAAAAATAGTTGAGGTCCATTGAATGCCCATGTTGACACGTTTTTATTTTCAAATTAGCGCAGCGTCTCTACACCGTCAACTTGTACTGGTGTAGGGAATATACACATAGGCTGTCAACCAATTGAAGGAGCTTATGGTCTGTGGGTCACCCTGCGAAGACCAATAATATCAACAACTAAGTAATTTATTGGTCTCTCTCTCTCGTCAACAAAAGCAGCTTGGCTGCTTAATTGATTGCTAAACTCAAGGGTGTGACATCACGCCAAAGTTTCCATTTTGCACGAGATGCATGAATAAAAATCATTATGCTACTGAAAAAAATTCTTCAAGAGCGACAAAGAGTTAAATAGTGTGTTTGTTATTACCAACTGAATATGGATAAAAAGTTTTTTGGCAAGGTTTTTTTAAGTGATTAAGAATAATAGAATTGAGGCTTCATCTTTAGAATTCCTCAAAGGATTTTTTTTTTTTTTTGGGGCAATCAAAGCAGAATCAAAGTAAATTGGGGGTCTATAGATGAAAAATATTGGACGGGCCTTTCAAAGAATAATATTATATATGTAAAGGGAGATATATTTAGCAAATCCTTAATATATCAACAATATGGTGAAAGATATGTTTCTTGTGATCAATTTATATCCATAGATTTAATATAAGAATATTATAAAGAAATTGTTAATAACAATTTTCAACAGACTCATTTAGAATTAATAATAGTAGGAGTGAAAGGACTTCATGGAGAAATCTTTGGAGCCAAAGTATTTGTATATTTATATGATAGAAGATTCACAGACATAAAAAAAGGACTATTAGGAAGCATAGAATTAAGTATGAATAATAAAGGTGAAATAGTATATTTTACACTAGATTATTTAGTTAAAACAAAAAGTTTTGTAAAGACATTAAAATAGGAATATCAAATGAAAAGAGATAAAGACAATTTATTAATTTGTACAGGAGTTATAAGGAAACTTAGTGAAAATAATACTACCAATTATAAATTAGAAAATACTCAAATAATTAAATTACTATTACAATAAGATATAAAAGCTATTCTTACAAAGAAAATCTCTTCAGAAACAGATGCAAGATTAGATTGAAATCAAGGAAACTATAAAGATCGATATTAGTATCAAAAGATGATATCATGTACAAAAAAGTAATGGAACTATAATTATTAGATTTGAAAATTATAATTATTAAGCAGAACTGACAAAGCATAACGTGGATACTTTGAAATAAAAGATTATAAAAGTAAAGATAAAATTAATGCGTTAGATGAAAATAGTGAAGGAGACAAAAGTGAAGAGGATGAAAAAAGATTTGGACATATAGATATGAAATAGTATAGATATCTTAGAAAAAATAGAGAAATAGATATTAAATGTTAGTAGAAAAAGATCAAACAAATATCGAAATCAATATAGAAGAAAACAATGAAGGCAATAAAATAACTAATTAGAAACAGACCAAGAATTTAGAAAGAAAAAAGAACCCATGAATACAAATATGATATAGGAGGAAAATATCATTTTCCGCAGCACAAGTACATGACTGGGTAGTCAGAAAATATAAACGTTTAGGTCATAGACAGTCAGAAGAAAGATGTAGTTTACCATTAGCAAGTGACAGAAAATTAATCTCAGAATTAAATAATTGTAAACTTTTCAGACAAACCTAGTACTACAAATAAATGGTAAAATTCCATAATTAGGGCATATAATAGTGTGCATATGCAAATGACTGTAGAAGAAATGTTGGCTTATTTAGAAACTTATTTAAGGAAGACAGCATTAGACATGTACGTTGCAGCTAAAAGACTATACCAAGAGAAATTAGACTAAGAATGATCGGAGGAAACAACCCTAGAAATCTTACAAATTTTATTAGTGAACTAATTATAGGTTCAAGTAAAGACACTTATGAACAAAATAGATCCTTAGAAGTATTAGAAAAATTAAGTATTAATAATATGAAGTATATACAAACATTCTTATTAGATTTCGAAAGATTAGTTAGTATAGTAGGATTAGCATTAGATATACACATACTTATCCCATTGATATCAGCTATAGACCAACCCAAAGCAGCCTTGTGTTCTCTCAATACCTTCAACAATCTGTCTTCTTCATCCTTGGTAAGTGAGGAAGAAGTAATCATTGGTGATGTAGAATTTTCCTCCAATAATGCATATCGAAGGCAACTTGGAAGTTACTCTAATTCAGATTTACTACTCTCATTACCCTTGTTGTCATCTGATCCAACTAATTGCTAAGTTTCTTCACTCTGTGCTAGGCTATCTTCAACCGGCGAGGATTCACAAGCTAGTATGCAATCAATTAAGTCCTTGCTTCCATTGTACCCTCCAGAAGTGTTAATGTCTTCCTTTGTTGCACTAAACATAGTACAATGCTCTAGAAGATCTTCAATGAATACTTTCTCTTTCTTCACGATAGAACCGATAAAGTCTATCCTGTGGCAAGTATTGTTGTCATCTGAGTACTTCATTACTTGGTAGATTTTGAACAACAGTTCTTCTTCATTCACTCTCAATGTTTGTTGCCCTCCTTGTGCATCAATTAAGGCTCCTCTTGTTGCTAAAAATGGCCTACCCAAAATTAATGGAATCTCCTAATCTTCTTCCACATCCAATACAACAAAGTCAGCTGGGAGGATAAATTTAGCAACCTTTACTAACACGTCTTCAGTAATCCCTCGTGGGTATGTGAGGGATCTATCAACTAATTGCAGAGTCGCTGTTGTTGGTTTTACTTTCCCAAGGCCTAATGTATTGAAAACTGATAAGGGCATCAAGTTGATGCTTGCTTCAAGATCATAGAGAGCTTTATCAAAAGAGAAGCTTCCAATAGTGCAGAGAATAGTAAAGTTGCCCAGATCTTCTCTCCTGGGGGGTTTCTTTTGAAGAATAATGTTGTATTCCTCTGTCAACTTCACGGTCTCATTCCCTTCCTTGATGTTACCTTCATTATGAATTTAGCGTAGTTTAGCATTTGTTTCAAGGCATCTGCAAAAGGAATATTAATGTGAATTTTCTTGAAAATCTCCAAAAATTCAACAAATTGTGCATCAAATTTCTTGTTTTGGAACCATTGTGCTCGGCTTGATTTTCATGCTTTGCTACTATTTGCTCTTTTTCCTTATCAGGTATAGGAATGGTTTTCTTTTGTAGGCATGCTTTCTCCAATTTGCTTGCCATTCTATAATGTATTGGCCTTATAGTGATCTTTAGGTTGATTTCTGTATCATTAGGAAACTTTCCTTTTTGTTGAGACTTTATTGATGTAGCCAACTGACCAATCTTTTCCTCAAGATTTTTCATTGCAGCCCTATGTTGATCACATGTGTTTTGATATTATCTAAACGTGAGTCACTTTCTTGAATCGCGATAATGTCTCAGAAATAAAAGTCCCAATGATATCTTCTAAGGAGGGTTTCCCTTCAGAATTTTGAGTGTTGAGCCTATGCAAAAGTTGAAGTATGTTCCTACTTTTACCATCGGATAAATTCCTGTTATTTCTCAACCCTGGATGATAATTATTAGAAGAATAGTTTCCCCTCTGATTGTAGTTTCTGCTGTTGATATATTGAGCTTGTTCATTCGCTATCTCTGTCTCTTGGTGTGATAAAGAAGCGGCCATAATTGATTCTGCCTTCTATTGATTTCCTTGAGTGGTAAGCATGGCTAACTGATTCGAGAGTGATGAAACCTGAGCTACTAGTGCTGTGATAGGATTCATTTCATGTAATCTCGCTACTCTCTTTACACTTGATCTCTCGCTCAACCATTGGTAACTGTTTATAGCTATGTCATCCAACAAGAAATATGCAGCATCTGCTATTTTAGCCATTAAAGTGCCTTCTGTGTCTGCATCTACTAAAGTTCTTGTCTGCCCATTTAACCTACTGTAGAAGATCTCAATTCGCATCTAACTTTGAAACCCATGTTGAGGACATCTTCTAAGCAAATCTTTAAATCTTTCCCAAGCCTCATAGAATGGTTTGAATTCAAATTGCCTGAATTGACCAATCTTGCTTCAAAGTGGAGCTAATTTGGAAGGTGAAAAATACTTGGTGAAGAATTTCTGAGTTAATTCATTCCAAGTTGTAATTGAACCATACGGTAGCTATTGAAACCAAGCCCTGGCTCTATCCTTCAAGGAGAAAGAGAATAGGTGAAGTCCAATTGCCTCATTAGTGACCCTATTCATTTTTATCGTATTGTAAATTTCCAGAAAAGAACCCAGACGAGCAGTTGGGTCTTCTATTAGAGCTCCCCCAAATTGATTCTATTGTACCATGTGTATTAGTCTTGCCTTCAGTCTGAAGCTATTAGCAGCAATAGCTGGGCGTGCGATGATGGAATAATTGTTGAATATTTTCGTTAGCTGCTTTAGCATCTTGTTCCGTCATTGCCTCGCGATCTTCTCTCTATGTACCCATTGGAAGGCGAAACATGGGATCTTGTTCAGGATCAATAGGTAGTAGGTCAAGATTTCTCCCCTTCACAAAAACAGCTGAAAATAAAAACTAGGGGACTATTAGAGATACAAATAAAATAAAACAAATAAATAAATAAAATATAAATTAAAATAGAAGCTAATTGGTAGCAATATCAATAGAAATCATATAATTCAATCCCCGACAATGTCGCCCAAAACTTGTCACACATTTTCTACAACGTGATTATGCGGCAAATCTACAATGTCAAGTTTTGTGATAGAGTATTGAAGTGAAAAGTGTCGAACCCATAGGGATTGATATTCGAATCCTATTGAATACTATAATTATTTTAGCTTTCAGTTTATTTAGAAAATCAAATTTTGTAATGATGTTTTTATACTAATCTAACATAAATGAGATGAGCAATGCAATTAAAATAAAGGCCAATTGTAAAGTTTTTGTCAAATTGTGGAAGCCTAGGGAATGATTTCACTGTTCTATCAACAAAATTTTTCAACCTCTATAGTTATTTCTATCAATTTTTTCTAAAATTCATAAGCAAGAACTCTAAATTAACTCTATTCCCTTTCTTCAGTGCCGAATAGAACCTATTTCTATATTTTAATTTCAATTTATCTATTCTAAATAAAAATATATAAAAATTATCATGCACGTGGTTCTTAATTGGTATAAGCATTAAAAGATTTCGTACCTTCTCTCGAAACCTACAAAATCTAGGTTATGTTGTTCTTAGATCACGCCCAAATTTTTCTCTCTCGAGTGCCAAAAGTTAAAGCATCAAATCATTCAATTATTGATCAGGTAATTGAAAGCATTACGTAAGAATCAACATAAATTAACAGAAAAATTAAAGGAAATAATTATGTAAGAATTAAAAAATGTCTCAAGATAGGTTACATCATACCATAGATTTAAAGAGTTTTAGTTCATAATTGAGATGAATGACATAATACAATAGAAACGAAAGAACAGGGAGATAAAAAGAATAAGAAAAACTGGTTTTGTCGCTCGATTTCTCCTTTCAAATGTTGTCAATTCTCTCTTAGGTAATTGCTTTTTCTTTGGGCTTCTTCAGTCATATTCTCCGCTTCAACTAGGTCTTTTAGTCTATATTTATAGTTCCCTATAGTTGCAACACGAATTGGAATTGGAACAGGCCGACAAAATTTTTAAAGTTCTAAATTTTCTCTTTCTCAGGATGCGGCACCACAGCACCCAAGATCTAACGCTCCGCTTGCGCCGCGACGCTAGTAATTCTGCTTTTCTCTTATCGCTGAGCGCCACATTACCCAAGAGTTGGCGCCTCTCTATTGGTTTTAGAATTTTAATAAGTGAATTACACTCATCAATCAAAAAGGGCTTGGGTTATGAAGGAAAATGGAAAGAGAATGATTCTAATCGGTTGAAGTTTGTCCAAGAAGTCGGATCTAATAGATCGATATGTCAAACCTCTGAAGCTATAGTGAAGCAACCAGATAGAATCTTGGATTGCAAGGTCATAGCATTCTCTGAGTCACACCTACAAGTTCAAACTAACTTCAAACACTTGACTCAAATCAATCCATCAAGTAAGTTGGGAAGATATCACTCTCAAAATCAGAAAGGGCTCCCTTTCATCCGGATGGAGTAATACTTTTGCGATGTCTTAGACATATAAAATCACTTTTCATCATTATGAATTTGGTTGTGCATGTTAACTAAAATTGTTGTAGATGCAAGTGTACTTTCATCTACCACTGGCAAGCAAAACTCCAACCTTACTTTCCCCGTTGTTGTCCGACAAATTTGGTTTGTCCACATTTGAATGTGGCCAAATATGTCCTTTGACTCTCCTATGTATGGTTGATTTTGACATATTTAAAGCCTTTGATAAAGATCTTATATTTGTTCGACAATGAAAAGGAATATCCTTCATTTGTTTGAAATCTATTTCGAGTCTCTTTTGACATACCTTATTCAATAGCTTAGAAGAGAAATCAGTACATCACTATTTGTAGTGCTAAAATATTTTCCTTCATGCCAAATTCTAGAATCTGACCTATTAGATATAGAAAAGTAGTTGGCAACTTTCGAAATGACATATTTTGTTAACTTTGCATCTTGTCTTTTATGAGTAGCGTTTAAAAAATAGCTCTTATCACATTTGAAATTTTTCGTCTTATTTGGATGATGCATATTGTTAGAGATTGTGTCAATATTACGGATAGAGTCAACATCTTCTGAAAATTGATTGAAATTAATCTGAAAATTTTGTAGAAAATGTGAATAGTTAATCATTTGGTGAATGATATGTTTTCAAGTGAAAAAATCAAATCAATGGAAATAGATAGTGATGTACTATTCTTTTTTTTTTTCCTCGTGATTAAATCTATCTACAAGTCTCTATTTGCAATATGCAATCGAAAAATTGAAAAAAAAATAAAAATTGGAATTCAATATAAAATTTTCGCAAAAAATTAGCGCATTTGCAAAATGAAAAATTTTATTCATCAAAACTTTAAATTGTTCATGGTTCCCAATGAATCTGAATTTGGTTTATGTTTGGGACGTAAGGTAGCGGGTAAATTTCAACTTTGTTTCAAAAGTTAAAATTTATTATTATTATTGTTGTTGTTGTTCAATTTTCTATTAATTAAATAATAGATCTGCCATTTGATTGCATTAATTATATATAAAAGTATTTATGTCCAAAGTCGATTGGACATAGGGCATAATACTTACAAATATGTCCTTTGACTCTCCTATGTATGGTTGATTTTGACATATTTAAAGCCTTTGATAAAGATCTTATATTTGTTCAACAATGAAAAGGACTATCCTTCATTTGCTCGAAATCTATTTCGAGTCTCTTTTGACATACCTTATTCAATAGCTTAGAAGAGAAATCAGTACATCACTATTTGTAGTGCTAAAATATTTTCCTTCATGCCAAATTCTAGAAACTGATCTATTAGATATAGAAAAGTAGTTGGTTAACTTTGCATCTTGTCTTTTATGAGTAGCGTTTCAAAAATAGCTCTTATCACATGTGAAATTTTTCGTCTTATTTGGATGATGTATATTGTTAGAGATTGTGTCAATATTACGGATAGAGTCAACATCTTCTGAAAATTGATTGAAATTAATCTGAAAATTTTGTGGAAAATGTGAATAGTTAATCATTTGGTGAATGATATGTTTTCAAGTGAAAAAATCAAATCAATGGAAATAGATAGTGATGTACTATTCTTTTTTTTTTTTCCCTCATGATTAAATCTATCTACAAGTCTCTATTTGCAATATGCAATCGAAAAATTGAAAAAAAAAATTGGAATTCAATATAAAATTTTCGCGAAAAATTAGCGCATTTGCAAAATGAAAAAATTTATTCATCAAGACTTTAAATTGTTCATGGTTCCCAATGAATCTGAATTTGGTTTATGTTTGGGACGTAAGGTAGCAGGTAAATTTCAACTTCGTTTCGAAAGTTAAAATTTATTATTATTATTGTTGTTGTTGTTTGAAAACTTCTTTTAATCAAAACATTAAATTCTTTAAGGTTCCTAATCAATCTGAAAAGGTTTTTGCTTGGTACGTTTGTAATTAGTTGTCAGGTGGCGAGACCACAATTAAGAAACATAAAGAATTATTCAATTTAATGTTTTGGTCAGAAGAATTTATGGATTTTGTGAATTGAAAGTCAAATCATTCAATTTCTTTACTACTTTCAATAATAAATTAATCACCTTTATTTTTAAACACTATTAGTCGTTGATAATTAAATAAGTATAAACTAAAAAAATGTTGCTTTTTCAATAATATTAAATAAAATTTCTTAATTCGTATAAAAAATAAAATTAGTCTATATAAATGAGATGAAGGGAGTATTAATAGCACTTAATCCAATGGGAAGACTATTGACATTAATTTCATTACTAATACTCTATTTGTTCCGTAAAAATAAGCTAGCTTTTATTTTTCACACAATTTATGAAAATGTAAATAATAAGAAAGGATAATTATATTCACATCACATTTATTTTTATTTATATACAATACATTTTAAATCAAATTAAAAGTCATTTAAAATGAAGGTCAAAAATTTAATTGTATTTTTGCAATTATTAATTGTTATTCTTATTTAAAAAATAAAATGAATAAATGAATATTTTTACTCTATTTTGAAAAAAAAATAAAAAATAGGAACAATTTATGTTATTTTGAGAATAAGAATGCAATAAAAAAAAGTTTAAAACATAAATGTGATAATGTTTAAAGGTTAGGAACCATTCATGCAATAAAAATGTAGTATAGCTATTAAAAATTGTATTGTGAACATATAATTAGCCCGTTTAAAACATAACCCTTTTTCTTTTTCTTTTTTCTTTTTTTTTAACATATCTCTACATTAAATAATGATTTAAATATGAGTAGTTCGTATTTGTTAATAACAATACACATTAAATAAGTGTATATTAGAAATCTAAGAAATTAAGTATATTCTTAACAAGAAAAGTGACCTTTAATTTGAGACAAATGGAGAGAATGTATTGTTCTAACAAAGTCTTCCAAGCCGAAGATAGAATCTAATGGTTTCCCATCTGATGAGGATAAAGGTCAAAAGCTCATGGGACACAATGTTATCCAAGCTAGACTTTGCAACTAGGCCCCCAAAGTTACTTTGCATCTCTCTTTATCTATCATTAAAACGTCCTTCAAGTTTTTATAATTTTATTAATATTTCTAGACACGTCCCAATCGTCAACCTAATTGTCCCTTATCCTTTATAACAACATATTCCGTTGAGTATCTCCTTGGGCTCCATTAAAATATGTTTTTGGAGAATTACGTGTAATATTATTACATTGAAATAAATAAAAAAGATGAGATGGAAAAATATATTTTAGATAAAATGGAAGGGGAGAGAGAGAGAGAGAGAGAGAGGTCACTTGATCATTGGAAGGAGTAATTTTAAAAATGATCCGGTTAAATCCCTTATTTTTCATTTTGGCATTTCAACTATTTCATACTTTCATAATGACCTTTTGGATGGTAAAAGACAAAGATTCTTTTAAATATATTATACAATTACAAAATATTGTTTTGTTCAAAAGACATACTACATTTTTAGTTAACAAGTGAAAATCAAACACAAATAAAAACTCTCTTCCCATTTAAAATTTTAAAATCAGCTAATTTTTCTTGACATAGATAAGAACTCTCTCATCTTCAATCTTTTTTCAACCCCAAAATCTCATAAATTTATCAATGCTGAATAAGAAAATATTTTTTTTATATCAATCACTTTGAATCAGTAAGTATATTTAAGTAAGTTTAATTTCGTTTTCGTTAAATTAGTATATGTTTTTAATCGATAAATCTTATTTTGGTATAGATCAACGTGTAGATAATTTTTTTTAACAGATCTATAACTTTTTTAAGCATGAATAAGAAAAAAAGTTTCTCTACATATATGAATTCTTTCGGACCAATGATGATGCAACAGGCACAACCAGCTATGTAACTGCCTTGTTAACTGTCGGCCCTGCTTGTTGTAATTTTTTGATAAATTTCTATTGCCACTGTAGTTGAGCAGAATTTCTGACTATTTTTTATAATTAAAAATTATGTATTGTCATGCATATATGATTGTAATCCCGATTTGTTACTTTCGTGATTTGGAACTGGATGAAAATGATTGAGACTAGAATGCTTACAACGCTTATAAGTAAGGGAATAGCTAGACTTTCAAGTATCAAGTAATAAATCCCCCAAGACGAGTGATATATGTGGTGATATTCCAATTTCCATAACAAAGAATACATCTTACATAGGAATGTACCATAATTTACAAAACAAGCTAAATGTCTATCCTTCTTAGTACAATATGGAACTAAAATTTCAATTCAATAAGCATTCATCCATTCTGATTCCACCTATGAAGATTACTTCTAATGCTAAAGTGAATTATCTATTTGAATTGAACAAAATGCTTACAACTCTTCTTTGCATGACTTTAGTGAGGAAGGATATCATTGAGGGTGAACACGAAGATTCAGATGGAATGAATGATAATGCCAATGATTTTTGGGACACATTGGAGATAGCTCGTAAGGATGATGTGGTTATTCTCGAGAGAGTTGCTCCTCATCGTGATTTCGCTGTTATGTACAGAATTTCTTCAATATTTCATGACAAACAACAAAGAAAATGAATTTACAAATAAAGATTTGATTGCTTTTTTAATCCTTGAATTCTTCACGTGTAGTTTTTTATGACGAAGATTTGCATGTTGAGCAACTGCCTAAAACAAAGAAAGATTTACAACAAGCTGTGCATCAAATGACATTAAAATACAATATTGAGTTCAAGATAAAGAGATCAAACAAGTCATTGTTAACTATTATCTATGTCGACGACAGTTATCAACGGCGTTTACGAACGACTAAGATGGACACAAATAAGTTATTTGTAGTTCGCAGGTATACATGAGAACATACTTGCGAAGTAAGATTTCATTGAAACAATCATAGGCAAACTCAAGCACGATTTATTGGACAATAGATAATGCACAAGTATCGGAACCCACGAACGATCTACAAATTTTCGGACATCATTAACAATGTTCGTCAAGAGTTTAGAGTGGTTATGAGCTGCCAAAAGGCTTGGAAAGCCAAAGAATGATCGTTGGATGATTTAATGGGCTCAACGGATGATAGTCACGCTAAATTGGCCAACTACTACCATAGCATGGGGACAACTAATCATGACTCGGCATTTTTTATTGAAACTGAAGGAAAGATTGCTTTAAATTTTTCTTTATGGCTCTTGGACAATGCATTCCAAGATTTTGAAAAGTGATGCGACCCATAATTCTATTCGATGGAACAACTTTGAAAGCTAGATACCAAGGCAACTTGATTATTGCTACATGTTAAGATACCCACATCTAAATTTACTCTCTTGCACTCAGCATAGTGGACAGTGAGAATGATCTGTTGATGTGTTGGTTATTTACAAAATTGAGGGAAGTGATTGAAAAAGTCAAGGACCTTGCCTTTGTAACGGATCGGGGATCTCTATAATAAATGATATCGCTGAATTTTTTTTTTTATTGAATCACATCATGGGTATCTCATGTACTATATGCAAAGCAATCTGAAAACTAGATATCAGGGTGAAGACATCATTTCATTATTCAAAAGAGCGACCAAAACTTACAGTGTTGAGGAGTGTTATAAGTTTAAGTTCGAAATAGGAAGTAAATCATTCTCGGCATGGAATTACCAAACAAAAATGGGGATTGAATATTGGACATGATCACATTTTTCAAGACACCAATACAACATGCTGATGTCAAACAACTTAGAGTCTCTCAAAACAACGTTGAAGAAAGATTAAGAGTTACCAATACTCGCAATGATTGAGAACATTCATAACAATCTATAACAGTGGCTTTAGAATTGATGTGTGTAATCATAGAATCACAAGAGTGTACTAACCCCAGCTTAAGAGGATAAACCCTTCAAGGTAGCAGAGGTTGCGAGAAAGTTTAATGTAGAACC
Source organism: Olea europaea var. sylvestris (assembly GCF_002742605.1). Taxonomy (NCBI): domain Eukaryota; kingdom Viridiplantae; phylum Streptophyta; class Magnoliopsida; order Lamiales; family Oleaceae; genus Olea; species Olea europaea. The sequence goes on along the minus strand of NC_036255.1, from coordinate 5,732,449 downwards.
GCTGGATGAGTTGCGCTTCTCCATTAAATGTGCACATAATATAGCATACATGATGGACTTAACTGATAATACATGCACTTGTAGTCGATTTTAGTTGGAGAGTTTTCCATATGAACATGTAGCTACGGTAGCAATGTATAGAGACTTTGCAGAGAGAATATTATGTTCTCTTTATTACACAAATGAATATTGGAGAGCAGTGTATGCTGAAACTATATTTCCTCCACCGAATAAAATTGAATGGGATGTTCCGACCATATTCTCCCACTTGATAGTTTGTTGCCACCAGAAGCTGAACCACCACTCTTTTCGTCCCCATCGAGGCCACCCACTCCTGTTTCACAGATAATAAAAATGATTCTAATGTAATCTAGCCACAACTGTGGGTGAACCTTTGATCACCCTCTCTATTACCCTATCTCCTTCTTGCTATATCACATCGGAGCGCTGCGACCTCATCCTAAAGGTCTACAAAGTAGCGACATAGCACTCCAACATCATATGATAAATTGTCCATCCTTCCTATCAACTCTCATCGCAGCTCGCCCACCTTCTCCACTATAAATCTAGTCGGGACAAGGCATACAAATCATCAAAATAATGACTCTGATTGTGTGCTGGAGATCTACGGGGAACTGTCTGTATCGGGAGAGATGGAGAATTCATTGACAGAGGTGATCCTCTTGACGAAGGTGATAGTTGATCAATTGGACTACACTCTTATACAAATAACAGTATTAAAAATTATTAACTTAATTAAAATAGGCTAACTCATATAAAATGGTAATCAATAAATTTTATTCAATTTACATACCCAATCTTGGTCCAGGATGGAATCGAACATCTAGTTGTCTAGTGTGTACGGAACAGCTAATTCACTCACAAAACTTCGACTATCATCCTCCGTCGACGACATCAACACAGTTATGAATTCAAGCTGATATATTGACATTTCATCTAGTTAATGATCATGGGATGAGACTTTGAAATGCATATAATATAAATCGCAAATATATAATACTCACTTGAGTGTCATCGAGGAAAGATGATAACTATTTGTCAGATGGACATCCATCTGCTCAGGATGTTCATCAATGATGCATCCGAAGGCAGCGTGTCTCCCCTCACCTTACAAATCGGGCATCCAAGAGGGGAACGGTCTCATATGCCCAAATCTACAATACATATAATTATTATATATAAATTTAGTATAAAAAATATTTTAATGTTGATTATGTTAAACAAAATATTTCGAAGTGGAAGGATCGTCATCGATTGGCCTAAATTTCCCTAATCTTCAGTCTAGCTATGAATAATTTAATAAATTAAAGGAGAAAAGCAAAAAATAAAAATAATAAAAATAATTACAAACAAAAATTTAAAAAATAATAATAATTATAAAGTTTTTTAATTAAAATTGAACAAATGATGTTTTATCATAAAAGGAAAAGGATTAAAAAGAATTTTAAATCAAACAAGAAATTTTAAAACTATTTCCCAAAAAAATTATAATAAAAACAAAACAAATTAAACAAACGAAAGTTACATGAAATAAATAATATATAAATATTATTTAATTAAAATTGAAAAATTAAATTTTATCATGAAGAGAAAATAATTAAAAAGAATTTTAAATAAAAAATTATAATGAAAACAAAATAAATTAAACAAAAGAAAAAACAAATATGGAAAGAAGAAAAAGCAAAGAGAAAAAAACGAAAGAAAAAAAAAGTCGACTATTTGGCCCAACCAACTATTTATAGTTGGCTTAATCGACTGTGCCTCGCTAGAAATGGCGATTTTCCAGCGAGAAACCGCCACTTTCGACGACTTTAAGTCTTTTTTTGCCAAAATTTATCCTAAACCCAGTAATCTACCTAAATAATGAAAAATAAATATTATAAATAACAATTTAATACACAAATTCACAAAACATGCAAAATGAAATATCAATCTCTTAACCCATAAAAAAACTAAGTTGAAGATAATGATTGAGGTTTGTAGTGGTCGGTGTTAGTTAGACTATGAGGATGACAACTTAGACTGGATCATGACTATAAAGACCGTGTAAAATTTTTCTTTCTTTTTCTTCTTTTCTCTCCTCTCCTTTATCTACTGAAGTTCGCCGAAAAGCAAAGAAAGGTGAATTCAGTACAAGAGACGATTGATTCAAGTAGAACGTGGCTTTAGTAATGATGATTATAATTAGTTAGAACAAGAAAAAGATGAGTAGAGAAGCGTAAACCATGGTTTCATTAAATTAAAGGTATGTCAAATCAATTCATTAAACTTCTTACTTTGGTTTAATACATTGCATTAAAAACACAGTCCTGAAATTAGGCAACAAAACCCAATATTTTTTTTTAGTGTTGAATCTAATCTACATGTTGTCTTTTGATTACATGTTTATGATTTTATTACCGTCACGATAAATCAGTAGAAAACACTCTATTGTATTAAGAAGTTTTTTCCTTTTTTCAACCAATCATATGAAAATTTTATTTGTGTTCCATAGAACTTACTAGTTGAATAGCCACATATCCAATGTAGAAGTTTCAAAACAAAACATAAATATAAACGCGTGGTAATGCGCATGAACGGTCCACGGTATGCTGCCAACCAAATACAATTGGCATCTTCTTGACATCATTGACCATAATTGATGCATCGCAAATTCGCAATTCACAAGTCTCCATGACTTTTTTCACTTAAGACCATCTTTTAATAGTTGCAAGAGAAATGTCACGCCAATGCATATTAGGAAAAATTGTAGTAGTGGTTCCTAACCTTTTCGTTTTTTATAGACTTTATTCTAATCTTCATTTTGTGCCAACGAAGATCCTTAACCATTTATAAATATGCACCTGGGGTCCATACAGACGGAAACCATCCA
>NC_036255.1:5712131-5726778 GCF_002742605.1 Olea europaea var. sylvestris | reverse complement strand
TATATATATATATATATATATATTAAATAAGAAATGAGGAGAAAACAACAAATGTTCATTGGAAAAAAATAAAGAGTCAAAATGGAAAGTATCGTTGGAGTAGATATAAAAATATACTTTTTAAAATTAAATATACTGTATATTATGTATAATATATTCTTCATAAATAAAAAATCTCTTGGAGATGCTTGTAGCATTGTAGGTTAATATTTCTAATTAGTGTAACGGATTGAAATTGGTACGACTATCACAGCAAGAGAAACTACTTTAATGATCATTTTGAAAATTCTAAGAAATTTTGAGTGCATTTGATTTACTATTTTCAAGTTTTTTCACTTTTCAATTTTGCAGAACATCGAAAATGTGTTTAATCGAACATTTCTGAAAATGAATTTTCGAAGATAAGGTTGAACTTATAACATAAAAAGTTCGAAAATACTCGAAATATCAAAAACAAGCTTTTAATCGAATTTTTGTTTAAATAAAATTCTAAAAATTAATTTTTTTAAAAAAATAAAAAATAGAATTTTAATTTAAAAAATAAAAATGTGGAAAAAATAAATTCTAATATTCTAAAAAACAAAAAATAAATTTTTTTGAAAAAAATAAATTTTAAAGTTTTTTTCAAAAAATAAAAATTATAAAATATAAAAAATGAAAATAGACATGTTTTTAATGATTATTTACATAAACACTAAATAATATTAAAATGAACACAAATAAAAATATTCTCAGTCAACTAATTTTTATTTTTATTTTTTATAATTCGAACTCAATTTACTATCTTATTTTTGTAGTGATAAAAAATATTTTAAGATTCACCAAATTTAAAGTGTATATATTATTTGATAATATATTGATAAAAAAAATGTTCTACTTTTATTGAATGATCAAATTTCATGGAATAATTTCATAAAACAAGTTTTAAAAATTTCAAACTAAAAGTCTTTTCTACTTTTCTATTTTAAGAAATAATTTTTCAAAATGACATAAAAAACTCATTTTTAGCAATCTTATAACAAACCCCCAAAACTGAAAACAGAACATGAACTGAAAATTAAAACACAAACCAAACGGACACCTATATTGTAAATGTTATACCCTAGGTCTAATCGATTTTGGACATAACTATTATAGTTGATGCGACTTAAGACAGTACTATATTTAATTAATATTCAATTGAATTAAATAATGGAATCCGTAGATTCAAATCTTAGCAATTTATTAATCACAAAAAATTGTGATTGTAAGAAATAAATTACATATGATTGAATCTTAAATCATCCAGGTTGCAAGTAATGACGAGATACGGATATTGTTATTATGAATAGATCATCACATGTGACATTTTTTACTTGTGAAGTAAGTAACTGATCTCACAAGTTAAAGTATTGTGACACTTGAATGAACACGTGGAGACCCGGTAAAAGATTCCACATGGATAACTATCTGAGTGTCAGTAGTTAATCTTTAACGTTTGGTAGTAAAATTAATCATTTGACTCGATGTTGTCATAGTGCCTTATATAAAGACAGTCATTCTTTGACAATGTTGGATGTTGCTCTACCAATGGCCATTAATAAGGTATTGTTTAGGTATATCAAGAATCCTATGAAGGTTGTAAATGACTAATAGAGGATTCGTCACTCATAGATGTAAGAAATTATAATCTGTATTTCATTCAATTAAGTTGACAATGAAATTCTTGGCCAAAGTGTACTCAAAAGTCAAAAATGAATTTTCAATTTATATGGACTTAATAATGGAATGAAATATATGATCGATAATTGGGATTGACATACTTCCATATCTCGTAATTGATCGGATCATATTGACGAAGGGAGTATAGCTTCATGGTAAACGAGCGAGTTTGATTTTGTTATACCACGTGACATTTTTCGTCATATGCGTTGTCCTAACACAGATGTCAATCTGGGACAGCAAACGTGAGTATGTGATAAATTAAAAGAGTTTTTTAATTTATTGATTTTGATTAGATCAAAATAATAATTCATGTCACTAGGTATCGTGATTGGAAACCTGATGGGTCACATACAAAAGCCGAACTGGAAGATTGTGTTTTACCAATTAATTAATTTAACTAGTGTGGCAAAATTAATTAATTAAGTTACTTATTTATCGGCCCAAATTAATTAATTGGATTAATTAATTCATAGACCGAATTTAATTATATGAGTTATTTAAATCTTGGACCGGGTTAAAGGATGGGCCAAGCCCGTTTGGATTTATATAATTAGGTAGCTAGAATTTTAGATCTATAGAGAGAATTTAGTATTCTTGCTAGTACAAGAAAAATCCTAGTGGTCACAATCTATTTCTCTGTGTGGATTATTATTGAAAGCTGAACAATTGGATAGCTGTGGGTGATAGATTAATGTTCCTAGAACATAAGGAAAAGCAAAAATTTTGCAAATCTCTTCAAATGTACATTTTCTATCACAATTCTTATTTAAACACAAAAGATCCTTGATGTGAATTGAAATTTGTTTTATTTTCGACTGTACATGATAAATAGATTCTCAACATATATTTTGTTGTTGAAATTAGTCCTTATTTGAATGTAAAAATTAAAGAATAAAGAGAAAGCTATATTTGTTGAATGATTCTTTGTTATCTCCTGATCAGTGATAAGCCTAAAGCAATGTACAATTTTTTGTTTTCGCTGGGCCAATTTGCATTCATTGTCATGTTATCATGAAATAAATTATCTTTGAAACTGCAAAGTAATCGAAACAACCAAAATCAGCATATCAATAAATTGCATTACAATAAAGTCGCAAGTAAGTCGGTGACGTCCATCTGTAAACACATTAATCATTTCCAACTGACCAAAAAGCACGATTTTAATTTGATTTTACATTAGACAGTAATATATGTTAGTGCTAAAGTGGTATATATAAAGTCGCACTTTGCCCAATTGGGATGCGATTCATTACAATGTTCGAGATGTATTTTTGCGTATAAATTAAATTTGAGTTATACTACACTTACAAAGAGGATTTGACATAATTGGATGACAAAATCACATCCACACCAATCATTTTAAAAATATATTTTTAAAGCAATTGTAATCAGTGGCTTGGATTTTGCCAATACACCTTGTAATTCAACTTTTGTAATCCAACTTTGTACAAATAACTTTATTGATTAAATTTTTTGTTTTAAAGATTTGACACGTACATTTTTTTATAAACTCAACTCTTAAGTTTGTGACAATATACTGCACCATTTCATATCAAACCTACTTATTTTATAAGCCTTCTTGACAACATATTTCGTAGGTGTTATAACTATAAGGAAAAATTAACTTTTTTCGAAAAATTCATCAACTCGATTGGAATAGTCTTTTCTTATAGGCATATAAATAAATCATAAATTGTTTTCTTATGACTCGTCAAATAGTTTGGTAATAATTTTGACATTTCTTGCGTTAGCTATAAAATTTTCTATTCGCTTGTAAGTTGAGTTACAAAAATTACTGAAAGTCTTTCCAAGCCCTTTACTATTGATATTAGATTGTTTCCTTGAATCCTAAATGCAATAATTCACAATCTTTTGAAAAATCTGCCTAACATATAGATTTATCGTCAACATTAAGTTTGCCGAAAAACATAGAGAGTTGAATTCAGTACAAGAGATGATTGATACGAGTAGAACTTTTGTTTAGTAATGATGATTGTAATTATTTAAAAGAAGAAAAAGATGAGTAGAGAAGCACAAACCATGGCTTAATTAAATTCTAGGTATGTCAAATCAAAATTACTAGTTACTAGCTGGACAAAGATTGGTTAAGAATTATCCTTACTTTAAATGAGAACAACGAACAAAGCCACCACCAACCAACTAATAGAAGCTTCAATGTAAGATCAAACAAATGAAAATAAAAATTAAAAAAATTATCGATTATCTAATTATAATCACACAATGAAGTTAAAATAAGTTTAATTGAAGTCTTTGATGAGTTTAATGTAAATTCTTTCTACTCAGCCCTTAATTCGTGGTGTGTGAAGTTAAAGAAATCAGTTAATGACTTGGGGATGGCAACGGTCAAGGCGGGTCGGGGGTTGAGGTCGGGGCAACCTCCCACGCCCCGTCCTTGCGTGTAATTTCTCGCTCTTTGCCCACCCAATTACTCGTTTAAGGTACGTCAGGGCCCTTACCTTGTTTATTACCCGTTTAATTTATTTATTTTTTTTTACTTTTTTTTTAGCTTTTGATAATTCATTTTAATGTCAACATTCATAAAAGTGAGACAATAATAAATTTATTAATTTTTAAAAGATAAATTATTAAAATATAGGTGGTAAACTAAAGCTTTTATTACTTTTCATATTCCTTAAATAATCATAGTTGTCATATTCTATTAGAACTAATGAATTTCGTGAAATTTTTCATTTAAAATATTGTAAAAAAATAAAAATAAAATAAACGAGACAGGACCCTTATTATTTGTACCCAACCCAGAGTGAAGTCCTCCGTCATGTCCCCAACCCGATTAAGTAGATAATTCCTGTCTCGTTTGGAACGAAATACTACGAGTTGGTTTGGCGAATTTTTTAGCCACCCGACAATGATGTAAGAAGATACCGAGTTAGGTCCTCCACTAATTTGGACGGTCAGACGATTCCATTGTGGAAATTAAGATTATTAATTATATATTATCAAAAGATTTGAACAAGTTTAGTCCACATGGCCAATCTGATTTTGCTTCTTCAAGGAATAAATTAATGAGGATCTCACCATACATAAAAATAAAATCTAGAAGGTGGATAGATATACCTAATCAAATAACTTATGGTGCGTTTGATTGCAAGAATTAAATTTGCATGTAAAGAAAATAAATTATAGGTAATTCAATTGTTTAGAATATATTTGTATGTAAATTAATAATTAAATATGTTTGATTGATTTAATTTTCAGCTAAAAAAATATTATACTTGTACATTTTTAATTGATGAATAGATGAGAAATAGTGGACAAATAATAAAGAGAAAGAGGGTGAATTACTTGGAAAATAAAAACCACGACTCTCTAAAGAAAATTTTTCTTGTTTATGAGGAAAATATGATCATGTGATCAAAAGTTGAAAAAAAAATTTCATAAAAAAAATTGTTAATCAAACACTCAAAAGTAGGAAGTTGGGTGGAAAAATGCCATTTTCAATGGAAAATAAAGTACTCTTAATGAAATCACCATATTCTTTGGTTAAATTGTATTGGTTAAAGGTTATACCTTCCACTTAAATTCGATAGGAAAAAAAATACTTACAATTATACTTCTAATTTTTTTTTTTCTTTTTATCAACAGTTAAAGAAATTTGAAACATTTTTTCTCGAATAATCATTGTACTTCAAAATTGCATCTCTACAAATATCATACTTTTATGTTGTTTTCCATCCATTCCGTTGGGCCGTTAGGAAAAATTAACTATCATATTTTTCATGTCAATAAAATCGTTAATTTTCTAAAAGTTCAATGACAGAAAACAATATTGAAACTACAGTGATTGTTAGAATAATTTTTAAAGTTCAATGAACAACCTCGTTGAATTTGCAGCAACTATTGAGACTTTTAGCTCTGAATTGCTTGTAAGTAAGAAACTAGAAGATTTTAAGGTCAGACAGAGATGATGCCCCTGCTCCCACTTAAACTTGAGCCTTAATTTGTGGAATTATCTACAATATATTAAAAGTGGGGATGGTGGAGAAACTTTTAAATACGAAATTTACCCTTACATATTTAACTATATGTTCATTAAACCCTCATAATTGAAATACCAATTTAATTAATATTTATCATTTGGTTTAGAATTAATATAATATAAGAAATGAAATATTGAATTGATATTTATCATTTTGGCTTGGAATTAATATAAGAAAGGAAACTAACATTCAATTATATCAATAAATAAATAAATAATCAGTGACTTACCATTTAATTGACTATTTTATTTTCCACCAACGAATCAATTTTTTTTTCATCAACAAAACCTTATTAATCTTCATAATTTACATTATAATTCATGCAATAAGCTTTTATTTTTCATCAACAGAGCAATTTTTAATCTTTGTGCTTTACATTATAAATCATCCATTAAGTTATTATTTAATTGAAGTTACAAATATTTTAAAGGATGTATTAATATATTAACAAAGACATTTAATAAATAACAAAGAAATTACACATGCAAATTCAATGACTAACATTCAATTGATTTTTTTCTTTACAATTTTTAATTTTCATCAACAAAGCCCATATTATCAATTTAATTATTATTTATCATTTGATTTAGAATTAATATAAATGGTAAAATATTTGATTCATATTTATCATTTGGGTTGGAATTAACATAAGGAGTGAAACTGACATTCAATTATTGAAAAAAATAAATAAATCAATGGAAATTTAGTGACTTATCATTCAGTTGAGTATTTTGTTCTTACAATTTTTATTTTTCATCAACAAACCCTTTTTAATCTTTACACACACACACACACACACACACAAAAGTATTATTGTAATCATACCATTACATTTTAGTTTATTCAACATTTTCACACTATACACATAGTTTCATATATACATATACTCAATTGTAATTTTCCCTTTAACAATATAAATTACCTCTATTATTTTTAAAAATGTTTTTAGTAATTAAAAAAGGTACGTATATCATTCATCTATACATAAGACGTGCAACACACGTGCTTACTACTAGTAAGATTTTAAGCAACATATAATTAATATTTTGTAACTTTAATTAATTTGTTAATACTTTAATTTATTCTTGTGTTTCTTATATTATGCTATTCGAAATGAGATTCTTATTTAACACTCATGGCAAACAGTGCATAATAAATGGATTTTTGACATTATAACACTTTTGAAATGATATCATTGAACATATTATTTTGTGATCAAATACTAGTAAAATTCATAAATGGTGAATAAAGTTTCTATTAACTTTGTTTATAATTTATTTGGAGTACTTGATACAGGTTTCTTCATACAATTAAGACTATTTAGTAAATGATTTTTAATTAATGAGAGTTGGTAGTGTCATTGGAAGGAGTCAAAGTTGGCTGAAGAAGAATATGAAATGTCCAAGAAAATAACATATGATCAATGGAATACAAATAGAAGTCAAAAGAATGTCAAAGTGCCACACTAGCTATGCTCCACATTCTCAGTAACAGGTTATAACGCATTTTTCGTATAGAAAACATATGAATTGAAAAAGAAGAAGAAGATATTTCTAGAATAATCATATCATTTTGAATTAGCTTTCCAACACCTTTCAATCACTTCAATCCGATATCAAAAGAGAAATATATGATGAAAAAAAATACTTAAGACTGATTAGAGAGCTCATTGACTGCCTTTTAGGCGTTCGAGCGATTTTAATAGAATGCGTGTTCTCGCTAGGCACCTCAAGGATGCTCAAGCGGTCATGTTACATGGTGAAATCATATTTCATGAGTTTAGCCTTCTTTACAATACCAAATAACCTCAAATACTCTATATTATAAATACATATTTAGTGAGTTTTAGCCTTCTTGACAATACCAAATAACCTCAAATACTCTATTTTATAAATACCTAAACCATATTTCGTCCCAAACATGTTGTTGAGCCTCTTTTCATTGAAAATAATATCATTTAGAAGTTCAAACTACAATTTAGTAATTCTCTTGAATAAGCCGCAAGATCAAAGCATCGGAATTCTAAAAAGTCAAAACATCGAAAACAAAATCATTTACCAAATGGTCTTCAGATTTTTAAAGTTGGGGAGAGGTAACTAGAGTTTGAGTTTGTGAATAACGATTTACGATTTTGTTCTAGGCCAGATTTTCTTGAAAGTGCAGGAGGCACAATTGAAAAGTTCTTTGATAATTTACAAGTTGGGCGGTCAAAAGTCTAATAAGGTTTAATTGTGTCGGGATCAACTGTAACTTATCTTTTCTAGTAGATCATTTTGGCAAGGATTACCTATAGATATTTTTACCCCTTTGAAGAGCTCTTCTTGTGGTTTTCCTTCGTTGCAATATTTGGTATTGATTTTACTTTTATGCTTTGATCTATATCGCATTATTGACAATTACGATTTAATTAGATTAAACTTAATTGTTTAGAAACTGTAATCTGCGACTTGTTGTTTATTATTGTTTGTTATTTTTACTTCCACATTATACACCTATTCAACCGCTCTAGATGTTGTTAGGTTTAAACACCGATTATTTTCAATTGGTTTCAGAGCTTAATTGCGATTCGTGATCCAATTTTGCCTACATGAGTCAATCACTTTTTGTTCCTTCTTATTTTGATGGTAGTGATTATGCTTACTAGAAGGTTAGAATGAGAGTTTTCTTGAAGTTTATGGATGAGTGAGTTTAGTTTAGTGTAGAAAAGGGTTGGACTGTCCTATCTCCCATTTGTTGTTACATCTACTAAAATCTCTGCTTGGACTAAGATGGACTAGATGAGTGTAATTGAAATAGGATAGGTATTTATGCCATAGTTATGGATATATTCCTTGAAGAATTAAAACGTGTGTCTATGTATGATATTTTTAAAGAAACTTGGGATATTTTAGAAATCACAAATGATGGAACTAAGACAGTAAAAATTCTAAATTATAGATGTTGACCCCTAGGTTTGAAAAGATTAGAATGAAGGATGATGAATATTTTAATGATTTTTATGTCAAATTAAAAATGGCATAGTAAATTTTAGTTTCAACCTAGGGGGGCGAATTTCCGAGGCTAAGATTGTGAAAAAGTGATGAGAAAACCTCATGTTGCTCTTAAAGGTATGAGCACATCCTTATGGATTCACAAAGATTCTATAGATAGAAATGAAAGAGAGATATCGAAATAGTTCTGATGATTCAATAATATTATTACTATTTTGGGGTCAATCTAATAGGAATAGGACTACATAGTTATGTTCATTTACATTAACATCTAATTGAATTTAAAAGGTCCAAGGCAATAAAATATGAAAAATATGCCCTGGACCTTCCTGGACTCGAACCAGAGACCTCGCCCGGACCCTCAAGGACAAATGATTGATTTTCCCATTCAAAGCAATTTACGCGAAAGACATGCATGATTCGCCGCTAAACTTATTCCAATTCCAAGAGCTCGGATTGAAATATATATATAAAACTTGAAAACTAAAAATTAAAAATTTTTGAAAAACAAATTAAAAAATGAAATATAATTTTTGACATTATAACACTTTAAAAATGATATCATTGAACATATTATTTTGTAATCAAGTGCTAGTAAAATTAATAAATGGTGAATAAAGTTTTCCATTAACTTGATTTAGAACTTATTTGGAGTACTTTGTAAAAGCTTCTTCATGTATCATCTGCATTGTACACATTAAGATCTTGTGAGTGAGTCTTAACCGTATGTGTGAGATTTGGAATGACGATAATCCGTGTGATGAGATAACTTTTAATATGAATTGACCTTTAACTTGTTGATTAAGCTCTAATATATTCCCCAAAAAGAAAAAGGATTTGAATTTCATAGAAAAATTGTCAGACATTTTATACTTCTCTTCTTAGCGTTTATGACTTAAGGAATTAAGTTTGCTGTGTATCTTAAAATTTGGTATCCTACAGTCAGCTTATATGGGAGTCATCGACCTGAATCTCGTTACAATAGTCATTTAGAAAGCTTAATAAAAGAAAAATTTGCACAACAGGTAAAAAAATTATACCTGCTCACATATAAGGTGAGAGAAAAATTATACAATGAAAAATTAAAAATGAACTATTTTATTTAAAATGTCCTAGTAGGACTGTGTTTGACTTTCATAATTTGAGAAAAATATTAATTCTTCAGTGATCTCTTTGCATGTCCTTTCTCATTAATTTAAAGTTTTGAATCTTACTTACTGGAGATTAGTGACACTTTTCATACATTTGTTGCATATATAATTTACTTCAGAAAGTTTTAAAATAAGTTACGCAGGAATGTTCATTATTTATAAATTATACTTGTATAAGTAAGCAAATAATTGCTTATGTGATCACGTAATTTGAGCTTTGATATTATATTTAAAAATCCATGAAAAAGATGTAATTTTTCAAAAGCAAAAAAAAAAAAATTCTCTCATCTCATGGTTTGTTTAGTGTGTTCATGTGCATAGTTTTTGACTAATTCCTCTCTATATTATTTGTAATTTGATTACTTGGTTTTCCTTTGTGATTCGTGACAAAAAGGGGAAAACTAGTATTTATTTCGGGGAGTTAAGTAGTATTTGAGTGAGGAGGAGTAATATTCTTTGATGATTGATGACTTGTCTCATAGGAGTTGATGTTTTGCCTTATTGATATTATGTTACATGTTTTGTATAATATGGATATTATATTTTGTGTTGCTAGTTCTGCTATACTGATATATCTATCTCAATTTGTAGTATTTAGATTCTAACTTATTGATGCACGTAGTATTACATGTTTGGTGTTAGATTAAACTTAATCATCTAGAAATAAGAATTTGTGATATGTTGCAATAGCTTACACACAAGTGAGTTGACAGATTTTTGTACATTGATCTTGACAACATTTTCTTCAATCAACTGCCAAATTTTTGACACATAAGACGTATCAATCAAGGTGTACACTTTGCGTATACAAGTAATTTAATCCAATTATTATTTTTTATTTTTAACTCCGCATTATACATCTATCTACCCTGTCTAGGTGGTGTTGTGTTTAAACATAAATTATTTTCAGATATTACTTACCTTGTTCACCTTTGGTGCAAGATTTCCTCAACATTTTCTCTCTCTTTATTAAATATACATTAAAGATAAATTTTGAATTAGAACTTGATTACTTGAGTGTTGTCCTAGCTTGATTCGGGCCACAAGGTTGTATTTGCTACTAAATATAGAGAAAATTACCTCAATCCCTACATTCTAAATTTCAGTTTTCAAAATCACGCATTTTAATTTCAAAAGCCATGTACAATTTTTTTCTCTTTCAATAATCAGGTAATAATTGTTATTACCATCTCTATTTAGTCTTTGTTTGGCCCCCATTACATTCTATTTTTCTCTCTCCTATTTTCAATCGCAGAATCTTCCAAAAAATAATATTACACGTAAATCGAAAACTTTTCCTTTTTTTTCAACCTCTCATTTTTCAAAAAAATACTATTCCTCTCCTTTTCATTACCAAAAAATGGGAGTCAAACAATGGCTTACTCTCACATTCTGCTGCATCTACACCCTTCTTCTTCACATCCATCGCCACTAGCGGTTCTACGACCTCACAACCAGTCATTCACCACTTGACCAATCCATAACACCAGTGAATCAATCCTACCTCATCGGAGTCTGCACAATTTCTTTAGATCCCAAACTCCACAACATCCTCCTCAAATGTAGAATTAAAATCTAACTTTGAGTTTGCCATTGGTGTGCAGCTTGTTACTGTGATAGGATTCTGCAAGTGTGTGAATGACTCTTTTTTGTATTGTGGAGTTGTAGTAGATGCAGACTGAGTACTAATTAGGTGTAGTTGGGGTAGTCGTTTTTACTTGTCAAGATTTGTTGGCCTATTGGTGCAGTGATGGTGGGGATTGTGGATTTGAGATGTAGATGGTGATGGTAGATTGTGAATTTGAGGTGACATCAACTATTTGGGTCGTGTCGTCAATATCGAAGTGGGGCGGGAGTGGGCGGGGGTGGGATGGGAAGAAGAGTCTATCATGTTGATTGTGGATTTGAGGTGAAGGTAGGATGGTGGTACATTGTGGATTTGGGGTGGCGTTGACGGTGGTGGAGGGGTGTGGGGGTGAGGTGGATGAGATGAAAAGTAATTGTGATTAGATAATTGAATAGTTTGTGACTAATAAATATTTTCTTGACATATCAAAATATGTCTAATTTGCAATTAAATATATAATTGTGAACCATAATTTGTGTGTATGTGATTATGATATTGCGTGATTTGTGATTAATATGTAATCGTGATCATAAATTGTGTATTATTGTGACCATGACTTGTTTATTAAATTATAGATCACAATGTTTTTTTTAACAGACGTCGCAATTTTGACCATTTGATTTTTGAAATTTTGTCACAATTTTTAAAAAAAATTATATTTAAAACATTTGTAGTCATGAAATTTTCCCCCCGGTGTCCATATTCTTCTGGGGGCAATTTGCCTCTGTTCACATGTAACATGTTCCCGCTAGTGTATACCAATTAAATAATTACTGTCAAAATTATCAATTTTTCAATAATAATTTGTACTATTTACCAATTAAAAACATGCAAATCTAATCGGAATCCAAATAATATATCAAAACGGATCTCATAGTGGGTCCCACAATAACGAAATTGCAAGACTAATGAACCCACAGTCATTAAGCCGTTGATTTATTCTCAACTTGCAAGTGGGGCCCATATAACCGCGTACTCTCCGTACAGAATCACTTTCGATATGTATATGTATCCTTATTGACAAATAGTATAGCCTATAGGTACTCTAAGATTAGCTAGGCCACAAATTACATTTGAATTTTGCTAGAGTGATCGAATTTCCTTGTAGGAATGGATGACTTGCTCTCCCAAAGCCGTGGGTCCCACATGGAATAAAAAAATCGACCCCCCTTCTTGTGTGTCATCTGTCAGCCGTTATATCAGGGGGTCGATTGCTGTAGTACGACCCATTATATTTACAACTATGCTATGATGATAGAATTTTTTTGACATAATGGGTGATCGATACTCACATTGAAAGGGGTCCACTTCTTTTCTGATTTTTTTATCCACGCGAGGCCTACACTTTGTGAAAAAATGTCAACTATTATGTCAAAAAAATTCTCACAAAGTAGTTTAATTGATATATTTATGAGCTCTAACTCATTTTAGAGGGGAAGAGAACCCAACATGATTATGTGCTTATTTGGGTTCATTATAATTATTTAATTTAACCACATATTTACAATTGTTACTCATTCATATATTTTACGAAACATATTACTCATCTTTATTTTAATCTTATTTAATGAAACTCAAACAAACACTAAAGAAGAAAAATGTGCATACAATCCAGATAGACACTATATTTTGAGTATGATGACGATTATAATTAATGTACATAAGATATAGTTCTTTTAATTTTATATTAAATTCCTAGTTTCTAAACACAGTAAGTTTTCTTTTATTGCACCTTTAACTGGAGACCAAGTTAAACCCTTTCTCTTAAATATTTTATTTCATTTTTTATAAAAAAACATCACCTAGAATCTACTAAGAAACTCGAGTAAAGTAATTATAGTACAGTTGTGGCTAAAAGATTTCAATGTTTTCCAATAGTTATTGTGTACTTTCCAACTTTATTTTTTATTTATTTATTTTTCAATAGTGGATGTATTACATTTATAGCTTGTTTAGGAGAGATTAAAATCCGATTTTAATCTAAATAAAAATCAAACAATCAATATTAACCACATCTTTTATGAATCCCACAATTTTTCAACCACACATTTCAAAAATATCTATCACAATCTACTAAAAAATTTAATTTTAATCTCTATCAAACATATACTTACCATTATTTTCTGTCAATTACTCCATGACATTTGAAAATTTATTGATTTGATGGTTACGTCATCGAAATCACTATTTTTCAAACGAAAGGAGACAAACGTTGAAAGTACATTGACTATTTTTTTTATTTAATATTTCTTGACTATTAAGAAATAATATTGAAAGTGGCTATTGAAATTTTAAACCCTATAGATGTAAATTACAAATATCATTATTTAATCAATTGAAATCAAAATGATAATATGGGGGGAGGAGATGTTTAATCTATTTACACAATGTCACACAGTATTATTAAAAAAAAAAAAAAAAAACTTTTTTCATCCCATGATTTTTTGACAATAATACACGTGTCAATAAGTGCGTACAAATGACAAAGTATTTACCGAATTGTTTGTTTTCAGGGATATTAAGGCTAACCTAACCAATAAGACGAACGTGGGTAGAAGTGGACGAATGAGAAAATGCCAGGTAAGAATTATGGGAATATGTTGTTGGATGAGACTTGTCTTTAAGTCTATTCATCCCTAGTTAAAAATGGCCCATCACAGCCTCATTATAGTGGAAGACTCAGCAGTAGCAGCAAATATCAGGGGGGATGAACTTACTGAAAAATATGGTCCACCCTCATGTGAATCTCATCAACTTGTTGATCATTATCTACACCATCCACGTACTTGTCCTCTTCTTCGTCCACGCCTGAGTACACACACAAAATAAACGCTTATTTGTATGATTTGAGATCTACTATTCCGAACTTGCTATCTTCTTGAAATGTGTTAGTGTTGATTGAGAAGTTATCAAGGTTTTACTATGTTGACGTGTGTTGACCTCTGCTCGTTGATAAGAAAAAATAATATGCAGAGATGTTAAAAATTGATTCTACCCGATAGTGTAAAACATTATCGACAGCCCACAATACACGTGCTTCATAATGCTATTATTGCTCATTTTAGGTAGATTGAACATTTTCTAGAGAAAAAACTTAAATTGGTATGTTTTTAGTGTTGTCTAATCTTGTTCGTTAGTGATTATAAACGATTTTGT
>NC_036255.1:5700144-5705407 GCF_002742605.1 Olea europaea var. sylvestris | reverse complement strand
TGGACCATGGAACGAGCAGTACCAAAGAAGACACCAGGAGTTTATGAAGTGGATGTGTATTCAGCGTTATCTGCCAAGATTGATTCCTTATTTCACAAAGTGGAAAACATTACCCAGTCAGCTAATGCAGCACAGACAAAGAAGGCAAATTGTGACTAATGTGGAGCTGAGCATGTGACAGCAGAATGCCCAATTTTGACACAAGGAAAAGAGCAAGCAGATTTTGCTCAATGGGGACAACGCCAGCAGAATAATATGTATGGAGAGACCTTCAACCCAAGCTGGAAAAAATACCCCAACTTTTCTTGGAGCAACCAAAATCAGAACAGGCCACAAGGACAATACCAACAGCAAGAGAAGAAGCCTCAATTGGAAGAAATGTTCGGCAAATTCATGGAACAGACGAACCAATATATGGAGGCAAACAACCAATTCATGAAGAAGACAGAAGCCACTCTTCAGGACCAGAATGCAACCATTAAGAATTTGGAAACTCAGATGGGACAGATGGCAGTTGCATTAACAGGTAGAGCACTATGCAGCCTGCCAAGTAACACAGAAGTCAATCCGAAAGAGCATGCAAAGGCTATAACAACGAGTAGTGGGATGGAATTGCCTGAGAGACAAGTGAATAATCTCGTGGCAAATAGAGAAGAGGTGTCTCCTGAAGTAGAAGAGAATTTGGAGCAAGAAGAACAGACAGAAGAGTCAACACCGAGAGCAAATAAAGGAAACTCAAGGGATAAAGAAACTGTAGTTGTGAACCCCTATGAGCCACCCATACCGTTCCCACAGAGGCTGAAGAAGCAAAAGATGGAACAGAAATACAAGAAGTTTCTTGAGGTCTTCAAGAAGCTTCATATCAACATCCCATTCGCTGAAGCACTGGTTCATATGCCTAGCTATGCAAAATTCCTGAAAGACATCCTATCAAACAAAAGGAAGCTAGGAGATCTTGAGACAGTTATGCTAACAGAGGAGTGCAGTGCCAGGATTCAGAGAAAGCTCCCACCAAAATTGAAAGATCCAAGGAGTTTCACTATCCCTTGTACCATTGGTGAATTTTATTTTGATAAAGCTTTATGTGATCTTGGTGTAAGTATTAACTTAATGCCATTGTCTGTGTTCAGAAAATTAGGATTGGGAGAAGCTAAAGCTACCGCGGTGACCTTACAGCTGGCTAACAGATCATTAACACATCCACGAGGAATAATTGAAGACGTGTTGGTTAAAGTGGAGAAGTTCATATTCCCAGCAGACTTTCTGATTCTGGACATGGAAGAGGATAAAGATGTTCCTTTAATACTGGGCAGACCATTCTTAGCCACAGGCAGAGCTTTGATCGACGTTCAGAATGGGCAGTTGATACTGAGATTGGGAGAAGAACAGGTTTCATTCAATGTCTTCAAGGCCATGAAACTGCCAATAGAGACTGGCAGATGTTTCAGGGTTGACATGATCGATAAAATGATTGAAGAGTCATTTACACTGCAGAATCCATCAGATGCATTGGAAGCCTGTATTGCATATTCTAAATCCACGAATTCTGATTCTGAAGACATAGAAATGTGTGCAAGGTTTTTGGAGTCCAACCCATCTTACACGCGAAAACGATACTTTGAGGAGCTTGGGACAGGGCCAGAGAAATCACAGCCATCTATTCTGAAGCCACCAAAGTTGGAACTTAAGCAGCTGCCTCCACACTTAAGATATGCATATTTGGGGGAGTCCAATACACTTCCAATTATAATTTCAAACATGGTTAGTGAAGTGGAGGAGGAAAAACTTCTTAGGGTACTTCGAGATAACAAGCAAGCAATTGGGTGGACCATAGCTGATATCAAAGGGATCAGCCCTTCCTTATGTATGCATAAAATTCTCATGGAGGAGAATTTTTGACCAACAGTTGAAAGTCAAAGAAGGCTAAA
Organism: Olea europaea var. sylvestris; assembly: GCF_002742605.1. NCBI lineage: Eukaryota > Viridiplantae > Streptophyta > Magnoliopsida > Lamiales > Oleaceae > Olea > Olea europaea. The sequence goes on along the minus strand of NC_036255.1, from coordinate 5,703,479 downwards.
CCCAAACATGAAAGAGGTAGTAAGAGCTGAGGTGATCAAACTTCTGGATGCTGGAATAATCTACCCGATATCAGATAGTAAATGGACTAGTCCAGTGCAAGTTGTACCCAAGAAAGGAGGAATTACAGTGGTTCAGAATGAAAAGAATGAGTTGATCCCGACAAGGACGGTAACATGGTGGAGAGTTTGCATTGATTACTGCAAACGAAATACCGCTACAAGGAAAGATCATTTCCCTCTTCCGTTTATAGATCAGATGTTGGAGAGATTGGCAGGCCATTCCCACTACTGCTTTCTGGATGGGTATTCGGGTTATAATCAGATACCAGTGGCACCGGATGATCAAGAGAAGACTACCTTCACATGCCCCTATGGTACCTTTGCATACCGAAGAATGCCATTTGGACTTTGCAATGCTCCTGCCACATTTCAGCGATGCATGATGGCAATTTTCTCAGATATGGTAGAGAAATTCATTGAAATCTTTATGGATGACTTCTCGTTCTTTGGGACCTCATTTGATGAGTGCTTGGATCACTTAAATTTGATTTTGCAAAGATGCAGAGAAACGAACTTAGTATTGAACTGGGAGAAATGTCATTTCATGGTTCAAGAGGGAATAGTCTTGGGACATAGAGTATCGGCAAAGGGGCTAGAGGTGGATAAGGCAAAAATTCAGGTTATTGAGAGATTACCACCACCTACATCAGTAAAAGGAGTTCGAAATTTCCTTGGTCATGCAGGGTTTTACAGGAGGTTTATAAAGGACTTCTCCAAAATCACCAAGCCTCTGTCCAACTTGCTAATGAAAGAGGTATCTTTTGAGTTTGATGAGGAATGTTTGATAGCTTTCAATACTTTGAAGGAAAAACTCACAACAGCGCCTATGATTATGTCACCTGATTGGGATTTGCCCTTTGAGCTAATGTGTGATGCGAGTGATCATGCAGTTGGTGCGGTATTGGGACAAAGAAAGAATAAAATCTTCCATGTGATATACTATGCAAGTAGAACTTTGAACGACGCCCAAATCAACTATGCGACGATCGAGAAGGAATTGCTAGCTGTAGTTCATGCATTCGACAAGTTCAGATCGTATCTTGTTGGGTCCAAGGTTATCGTCTACACAGATCATGCCGCTCTGAAGTATCTTATGACAAAGAAGGATGCAAAGCCGAGATTGATCCGTTGGATATTGTTGTTGCAAGAGTTCGATATTGAGATCAAGGATAAGAAGGGCAGTGAAAATGTGGTAGCTGACCACCTATCTAGATTGGAACGGGATGAACCTGAGATGTCAGTTGACATCAATGAAATCTTTCCAGATGAACAAATTTTTGGAGTAGAAATAGTCCCATGGTACGCTGATATCGTTAACTACCTTGCTAAGTCCATCCCGCCACAGACTATTCTAGCCATCAAAGAAAGAAGTTCTTCGCAGACTTGAAGTATTACTTTTGGGAGGATCCCATTCTCTATAGAAGAGGCGCAGATCAGATAATCAAAAGATGTATTCCTGAAGATGAAGTACCTGAGATTCTAGAACATTGTCACTTTTCTGCATATGCTGAGCATTTTGGAGCTTCAAAGACTGCTGCAAAGATACTACAGTCAGGTTTCTATTGGCCTACTTTATTCAGAGACACATTCGAGTATGTGAAGAGATGCGATAAATGTCAACGAACCGGAAATATCTCAAGAAGAAATGAGATGCCACTAAATTACATCTTGGAGGTTGAAATATTTGATGTATGGGGAATAGACTTCATGGGACCTTTTCCCCCATCGTACTCAGATCAATATATCTTGGTGGCTATTGACTATGTCTCTAAGTGGGTGGATGCTATTGCATTGCCTACTAATGACGCGAAAGTGGTGATAGAGTTCTTGAAGAAGTACATATTTACAAGATATGGTACACCGAGGGCAATAATAAGTGATGGAGGCAAACACTTCATAAATCGTCAATTAGAGCAGCTGTTGAACAAATATGGGGTGAAACATAAAGTAGCAACTCCATATCATCCACAATCCAATGGGCAAGTTGAAGTTTCGAACAGGCAATTAAAGAGAATACTGGAAGTTACAGGCGAAAGTGGTGATAGAGTTCTTGAAGAAGTACATATTTACAAGATATGGTACACCGAGGGCAATAATAAGTGATGGGGGCAAACACTTCATAAATCGTCAATTAGAGCAGTTGTTGAACAAATATGGGGTGAAACATAAAGTAGCAACTCCATATCATCCACAATCCAATGGGCAAGTTGAAGTTTCGAATGGGCAGTTAAAGAGAATACTGGAAATTACAGTGAACTCATCCCGAAAAGATTGGTCTAAGAAGCTTGACGATGCATTGTGGGCTTACAGAACAACATTTAAGACACCAATAGGAATGTCTCCATACCTCTTGGTTTTTGGAAAAGCGTGTCATCTACCATTGGAGTTGGAGTATCGAGCATATTGGGCTATGAAATAGTTGAATATGCATCTCAAGGCTGCTGGTGAAAAATGACTGCTGCAACTTAATGAATTGGATGAGATGAGAATGGAAGCTTATGAGAACTCAAAGTTGATCAAGGAGCACACCAAAAAATGGCATGATTTAAACATTCAGAGGCGAGAGTTTGAAGTTGGCTAGAAAGTATTATTGTACAATTCTAGACTCAAACTCTTCCCAAAAAAGCTAAGAACAAGGTGGTCGGGTCCCTATACCATAACTAAGGTGATGCAATACGAGGCTATTGAAGTGAGTCACGAGACCAAAGGTACGTTCATCGTCAATGGGCAAAGATTGAAACACTATTGGGGTTGTAATTTTCCTAAGCAGAAGTCCACTGTGCAACTCAACAACCCAACATGAAGAAGATGCAGGAGAGTCGAGCTATCGACTATAAACTAGCGCTGGGTGGGAGGCAACCCACTGTATCCTTTAATTTATGTTATTGCATTTGTTTTGGAATTTTTTTTTTCATTTCGTATGTTTTATTAGGTCATCGATCATTCATGCATGATAATCTAGGCACTACACGTTTATAGTTGCATGAGTCGGGATTAAAGAAAATGTTTTGGGTGTTTGAGTGTGAAGTAAAGAATTTCGGGGTTCAAAGTCGTTCGTTTTATTTTTCGAGAAGTTTTTAAAAAAAAAAAATTCGAATATGTAGAGTTGAGTCAATTTTGGGGTTAAAATTATAAGTTAAAAAAAAATAAAAAAAATTTGGTGGGGTTAAAATTATAAGTCAAAAAAAAAATAAAAAAAATTTGGTTGGTCCATGCGGCCGCATGGACAAAGCGCATGGACCCTCACCGAAACTCAAAGGGGGGGGGGGGGGGCT
>NC_036255.1:5696552-5700099 GCF_002742605.1 Olea europaea var. sylvestris | reverse complement strand
ATGGTGTAACACCATGCGGCCGCATGGAGTAAAAGTGACGGGTTTTAAACCTGTCACTTCCTAAACCAACCCATTTCCCCCAATATCAATCAGCACACGAATTTCTCATCCCAAATTCCATCTTCACACATAACATAAATCACAACACACTTATCTAATCTTGACAGCACACTATACTACTCACATCATTGGCATAAATTCTCAAGCATTTTGGAGTAAAGGTTCCATTTTCCTTTCACAAAGATCTCAAGGTACGAAAATTACTTTCTATGCAAAATATGAAGCTATTCTTTGATGTTATTACCATTTTCGAATTGGGTAAAATGTTGAATTGTGATTGAATTGTGAATTGTGGACTAGCCCTAAGTGTAAATCAAAAACATAGTGAAGGAAATTTCCAATGCACACAATGTGTTCGATTAAATGTCAAAGAGACATATGATTCTAAATTTTGAATTTCTCATTTGTGTGATGATTTACATTGTTAATGTGAGGCATACTAGTAGAGAAATATCTTGGAATTTCATTGGAAAATGTTACCCTCACATATATGTGCACAAAACCACATCAATTGCTAAGTCATGTCAACCTTCGTCACTAACTTCGTCCATGTGTTTTCCTAACCAAACGACCTCCGATTGTAGTGAAATTTGGATACATGCTAGGCCACAATGAGTACTTTCATATGCCCGGACGTTGTCTGGGGAACTTTTAATATTTCTCGATGATGCTCGAGGCTGAAGTTGGTCACTTGATCATGGGTCGAATTTTAAAAAAAAAATGCATGTTAGAGTCATAATTTTGAGTTTTTCTCATTAATGTAATATTGATGTTACATTGACTTCCATGCGTTGAATATTGCACATATTTTGAAGAAAGTTTGGGGAATTTGTGCTTGACATTGATATTCTTCATTGTTTCCTTATTTCACGAACTTGATACACTTCGTTCCTTATTTGTGTAGGATGCCGCCGAAAAGATCATCAGAAGGTAAAGAAAAAGTTGGTTCAACCTCCGGCATAGCCCGCACCAGAGAGCTAGTAGGAGGTGTGTGAAGATTCCGTGATGTCGAAACATTAGCCCGATATGAAAACATAATACGCCATTGGGGCATGATACCAGAAAGACATGTCAGGTTAGATGATTTCCGTAGTTTTGAGTTGCCAAATCTGATACAAATTTGTGGATGGGAGAAGATTGTAGAAAAGCCACACCCGGTTTATGAAAGTTTAGTCCGTGAATTTTATGCAAACTTCAATAGTGAAATTGAGACTCCGGGTTCTGAACACTTACACCAGACATGGGTACGAGGTAAGTGGATAATGTTCTCCCCAGTCGTCATTCATGACTTCTACAATCTTAATTTGGACAATGTGATCCCGATTCTCGCTCAATTCAACTGGAATAAAGTGGCGGAGGTTCTCTTGGGAAGAGAGAATGCTTGGCCCCTACCCACTGCATAGTGGCATCAGATTGAGCTTACTCCCTCCATAGCCATCCTTTGGATCTTCATGTGCCATAACATCGAACCCACATCGCATCGGACAACTTTCACGGATCAAACTGCTGGGTTCATATATCATTTAGTCCGGGGATGCAAAGTTGATTTGGCTACTTTTATTTTTGACCAGATACACAATTTGAGAACCGGGGGAGATAGGCGGTCTTCGATGATTTTCCCTAGTCTGATTAGCAGGATATGTCTTACTGCCGATGTTACAGTTGAGGCAGGGGAGATGCCTGAGAAATCAAGCCCATTGATAAAGCTCACCACATTTGAAGCTCAGGAACGAGCTAGGGTAAGGAAGAGAGAACAAGAAACACTTGAGCAGCAAAGACAAAATGCGCAGGAAGAAGGACAAGCTACTGAAGATTTACACTTACCACAAGCCCTGCTACATCCAGTTGAGATGGATTTGCAGCTACTTCGACAGATATTTGCCACGGCCACTGGAACTAGCAGAGACATACAAAACCTCCAGCAGAGGTTCGAGACAATGACTACCACTGTTGAAAAAGTGCAGAGAGACCTCTACTCCTTCCGAGACTACACAAGAGGTGCTTTGAATGAAGTCACAGCTGCGAGAAGGGAAGTAGAGACTATGAATGGTAGGTTGAACATGTACGCTGGGAGAATGGATGGCATACAGTGGCGTGTGAATGAGACTTGGGATCGCTTGGGAAATATGGAAAGTACTCTTCAAGCCATTCAGGCCGAGCAAGCACAGTAGTCCGAGTTGCTGAGACAAGTCCTATCTCGCCTCCCACCTCCTCCTGAAGATGATGCTGCGGGTCCCAGCTTCATACCATAGCCACCGCATTGATCAGGGGAGTTTTGTTAATCTCTTATTGCCAAGTTGTGTCCATGTTTTAAATTCTGCCATTTTAACTTTACATTTTACATTGATGACAATGTATTGTATAAGTTTGGGGGATGGTAGCATAATTTCAAACAAATATTCGGCATGTAATTATTTTGCATATTCACAATCCATCGTTAAGTTTGACAAGTTTTTGCATGATGCATGCTTGATGAGTGAATTTTTATGAACGTTTGCATGCTTGTGTGGGTTTGGTAGCCTTGCCGGCTATGATGTGATTATTGGACATGTATAAGCTAGAAACTGTGGATTTAGTGCAGAATGTAATTTGCTAATACTTGTTGATGCATTGCTTGACACTCTTTTGCACGCCACTCATGTCACGTGTTAAGCTATTGATTGGAATATTTAGAATAAATTAGGAGAAACCTAAAATAACCCTCTATAACATCAACCCGTAATATCACTTTAAGATAGTTTGGAGATGATTGAGCCATTGTAGGAAAACATGGAGATAAGTGTGAGCTCCGTGCATGAAATTAAAATGTGTGGATTGTTTAAACCCGGAAGGTGAGAAATAGGTGAAAGCTTTAAGTGAGGATGATTTTAGAAGTCAAATGTCTAGAAAAAACAAAGGAGGGGCATAAAGTAAAAAACTGGAAAATTATCACTTCTCTCAAAAAGCCTTTATGACTCGAGCAAGTAAGTCTGTAAGGGTTTAAAACCTGATGCCCTAATACCAACTGGTTTGGGAGTCATCGGCCTAAAGCTCGTTACATGGGTCATATAGAAAGCAAGAAAAAAAGGAGAGTTGATAAAAAGTCATCTTATCGAGCCTTTATAACTCGAGTGAATAAGACTGCAAGGGTTTAAAACCCGGTGCCCTAAAGCCAACTGGTTTGGGAGTCATCGCCTAAAACTCGTTACATGGGTTATATAGAAAGCAAATGAGAAGATATATATATATATATATATATATAGAAAGCAAGAAAAAAAGGAGAGTTGATAAAAAGTCATCTTATCGAGCCTTTATAACTCGAGTGAATAAGACTGCAAGGGTTTAAAACCCGGTGCCCTAAAGCCAACTGGTTTGGGAGTCATCGCCTAAAACTCGTTACATGGGTTATATAGAAAGCAAATGAGAAGATATAACAAAAAAATAAAAAATAAATAAAATAAAAGCCCTCGTTGGACATTTGGTTGATAGAACTATAACCTCAATGCGA
>NC_036255.1:5664044-5696431 GCF_002742605.1 Olea europaea var. sylvestris | reverse complement strand
TCAAAACATCCTAGAGACCCAGGGCATCTAAAGGCAGTTTTGTATATGTCTTCTTCAGCTATATAAATTTGATTGTATCTTGAATATCCATCCATGAAAGAATACATGACATGTCCGACAGTCGAATCTACTAAAGAATCCACCGTGGGCATTGAATACTCATCTTTGTGTGTAGCTGATAAGTGTGTTTTTACACACTTATTTAGCTCACAAACATGACTTAAATATGGACAAAGTAGTTGAATTGTGACTTAATCTTGTTAAATTCATGCAATGTACGTGGTTCTATGGAAAAGATGAAATTCAGAAGAAAAGAGCCGAAAAAGGATCAAAACGGAACAAAGCGATAGTTCAGGGACCAAAGGTGCAAATATTGAAAAGTTGAGCTAAATTTTGGAAACAAATTAAGCTCACGGAATAAACTTTATGTTGAATTTTGTGAGTATTATTTCATGGAGAAAAAAGTACATGAAATAACTAATATGGTTTTGCCCCTTGGAGAAAACGAAATTTACAGAATAATCTTTAATTCACTTACTCAATCTTGCACACTTTGATTTTCCAAATATTTAATAGCTCATTTTGATGAAACAAAACAAAATCCAAAAGTCGATAACTGGAGTTTCAATGAAACACTAATTTCATCGTCACCTAAATTTCAACGTTACGAAAGCGCAAAGGCATCAAATAAAACCCGACAAGAATATTCCATCAATGTCCATAAAAACATAAGAGAGAATTTGAAAATATTATTTGCAACGTAAACATAAATCAACCACTATAGATCTGTTATTTTATGGCCTTGGATTCTTTTTTTCCACCATCGATTGCCGTGATTCTCCTCATACCACCCCGATCCACGTAGTTTAATTATCTGAAATTTTTTATTGAAAGAGTGAGTAATAAAATCAAGTAAGACACATACATGGATTTCCAGTTTTAATTGAAAATTGAAAGCAAAACTACCTAAGCTATATGTTATGGAGGTGCATTTTTTACTTAAAATGAGAGATTGTACTGCATAATCTTACAGATGAAGTTATGTTGGGCTATGATAACCAATAACCTTTCTGGGCTGTGATGACAAATGGGCTAAAGCCCAAATAACTGTTTTAATACTCTAGGCTCTTGCCCAATAACTTGACCCTGATTCGCCCCGGCCCAAGGTAGATAAAAACGTGTTTTTGGCGTGGCGTTTTTTAACGCAGCCAATAAACACGTTTTTCTTCAGATCACTGAAAGCCCCCTGACCGTTGGATTAAAATCTGATCTACGGCTGCCTTGGTTGGATATATATATATATATTTCCACCTCTTGCCCTAATTCAGTTGGACCCTCATTTTACTCCTCTCTTCAGCTGCGGCTGTGCTTCGAGATCTTTCCAAACCCTTCCTTCTTCGTGACTATCCAATCTCTGATTGGATCTGAAATCTGAGTGATTCTTTCTTTGTGATACTAAATACTAAGTGTATTGGAGGGATTGGTGTGTGATTTACCCTTGTGATTTCCTTTAATCTGATAGAGGAAAACCTTAGGGTTTGGGGCGATCGGTGTGGGTCGTACAGACGGGTACAATCCTGTATTTTCTTGAGTCTGAGCCCCATAAATGAAAGGACCTTCATCTAGATGTCGTGTGGTTCGAGTTTCAGTGAACGGCTGAGGATTTGTTCTTCTGCTATTTTTCTTGTTTATTTTCTGGTTTTGTACTGATATCTTGGTGTAACAAGTTATATATCACTTTTTTCCTCTATGCTTTGAATAGCCTAATTTTGTAACTAAGAAGCAAGGGATGATACTTTCTTTCTCAGGTACGTCCACTCTCAGCTGCAACTTTTTATGGTTATTGTTACCTACTGTTAGGCCATGAGACAAACGGCCGATGCAAACGTATATAATGTATCCTTTCACAACTCTTCATTGGAATCCCATAAGTTAAGGGGACACTTAGCTTCGTATTTTATGCGTTTGTACTCTATAAAGTGTATTATTCATATTCATTGTAAATCATCAAAATGCCATTGTCAAGATGGTATCACAGACACATCAAATGTACATAAATATATTTTTTTGAAACCTTTTTAATTCCTTCACTGAAATACACTTAAGCATATGCAGACTAGGGAACCTTCGATTTTGGGGACTCCACATTGAGCATGTAAGTCACCACCATTATTTGAACTCAAACAAATGAATTCATATTACTAAAAATTTCATAGGACTTACCTTCCTCTCAATCTGAATTGAGCACACTGAGAATGACAGACAGCCCAAAAAATCCAAAACTTTTAACTCATACATCTGTCGTTTTCAAGAACCCCCTTTTTTGTCTAGAACAATACACATAATTAGTGTTGAGAACACAACTCCTGATTGTACACCTTTGTTCCTATTATTTTTTTGCCTTGACTTTTTCCTGTTCTAAAGAACGAGTGAAAAGAATATGGATCACGTGTTATTGTTCAATCTGGAGGTGCTTTGAATGAGGCATCAGTCTAACCGAATTAAATTACGATGTTTAAATATGAAAGAAAAAGTCCCTTGCAGAAATGGACGATGGATAGGAAAAATAGTATGCTGAAAATTAAAAATTGAAGAGGTGGTCCATGACTCCTCTTAAGCGTGGTAAAAGTGTGCACCGTGTGCTGCAAAAATTGGTCTAAAATTGTCTTCTTGAAATACAGCTTTATTACGCCAGATGATGACACGTGGCTAATGGCTGTCGGTTGTATATGGCTTTTGGATTCTTCTGCGGTTTAATACACTTCAATTGGCTTTTAGTTCATTGACTTGGTTGTAATTCTGGCTTTTGGTTTGAGGGAAAACACCTCTTCAGTTAAGGGTTTCCTCTTCTTCTCTCAAAAATCCCATTCGAGATACTCAAATTTTCTAGTCACTTTTCTATTCTAGATTGATTCTTGGTGAAATCTATTGAGGAAACATTGTTCTTCGTGTCGTAATATTTAGATTAGAGTTTGAGTGTGTTCTTGATAAAGAGTAACTCAATTGGTCACAATTAAGAAAAAAATAAGTCTACTGTCTTGAACATCTTTTCAACCTTGGCAATCATTTTGGGCTATCATAGTGCAAATGAGCAATATCCAATTTTTGTGGATGCTCAATAGAGATTAGGTGTTAGAAGCGATTACCGAACCTTTGGGACTTAAGGCCAAAACTCCTTGCACTCATATTTTGATTTTCTGCAATTTTATATCTATGTACTTTAATAAGATTAATTGTGTGTTCGTTTATTTTTGGGCATTCAATTGTATAAAAACTTGGGTCTTTGAACATGATAATAAATCATCAAGAAAATCATAAAACTTTGGCGGATCTTGAATTTTGTGGACTTATCTTCGAGAAAAATTAAAAGAAATTGATTTTATAAACTTGCTTAGTGAAATCTTTTAATTTCTATAACTTTACTTTGTGTAGTTAGGATATACATCTTTTAGAGATTAATCTTTGTCCAAAGGCTTGTACGAGGCCTTGACAAATTGAGATAAATCGAGTACAAGTGTTTATATAACGAAAAAAATTTTAATATTTAAATTATTACTAAAAGTTTTATTCAATAATAAAATAAACATATCAAATATTCCAACATGAATTTTTTTTGCTCCATCAATAAAACATATGGAGAACATAACCAAATAAAATATATTGTAGATAAATGCTAAAAATCATGCATATCACATTCATTAGATAAATAATGGAATGTTAATTCCACTAATATAGCTTGACACAGATTAAAATTTAATACCCAATAGATTATATCTTAAATTTCTAAATAAAAATCCTTATGAAAAAAATTAAGATAATGCTGAAATTAAAAATGTCTAGTTACGCTGGATTATTTTATTTGAGTTCCATAAATCTTTGCACCATGACTACACCTCATAATCCGCCAACGAATGACTCGTTGTAATATGTGAGGATTAGAGAAAATTTGTGAGTACATGGGAAATACTCAATAAGAAACGAAAATAATGGTGTAATCCCGAATAAAAATATTTAAATCTATGTGTCAAAATATCGTACCGTCATTATATCTTTAAAAATCAGTAAGCTCAATAAACATCAAATCTTGGCACCGAATGGCCATAACATTCAATATTATATCATATCTTAAAACTTTCATAAACATAATAATTCAACAACATGGAATAAACAATTTAAATGGGATAAAATAATAGCACCTCGTAATCCTACCTTGTTAGATTGTTTTAATTTTTGGAAGATCAAATTAAAAGAATCATGTTCACTTAATTCTTTCTGTCTCCGCCTTGTTTTTGTATATACATAGTGTAGAAAAGTTATTGCCTTCATAAATTATATTATATGATAAAACTCTATAGAAAATGGGATAAGGATACTGAATTTCGTGTAAAAAATGACATGTTTCAAGCACACGTCTCTATCATGTAAAATGAAATATCTCAACTAACAACTTTATGGAACATGTGACATGCTAGGGAATTTTACACCAAAATATAATAATAATAAAATAAAATTATTTGACACATTCTTTAACTTCTCCTACCCTCGTGGCTTCTCCATAACTCTCTCTCTCAATAAAATCTTTATTTATTAAAAATCAATTACTAACTTACCAAAAACTTGCTTTATACACGTGTTACCCATTAAAATTCTAAATTCATTAAATAAGTCAACTAAAATACAATTCAAGATTTGATCTCGATAACTTGGGCTTTGTTTATTTAAATTAACTTTTTCTCCAACCTAATATGCATAATTAATTGCGAGCTATCCAACGAGTCCAATATTGATATATTTATCATTACTCTATCAATAGTTAAATATTTGATCCAAATAAAATTGAATTTAATATATTAAATATAAAATATATAGGACATAAAATAATTAATTATACTCTATTAAAATAAATTTTTGGGACTTTACAGTTTATATGAAGAATCTTGAAGGAGAAGACTTGGAAACATTATAATTGATCTATGTTCTTTGATTTATATGCGAGTCTTCTTCTGTATGCCCTTTTTTGTGTGATGTAAAATTGCTTAGTAAGAAAATTCAATGTACAACCTGCTATCTTTGATGTACTTTGTATATTCTTGCATTGATTAAATTTTTTATTAATATATACTGTGTGTATTAATATTTTTTTTTTCAAGTTTTAACCATATTAAATTCTGATTGAATTCTATATGTGTGTTTGACTCACAAAAATTGCTAAGTGTAATATTCTAACAGTTCATAATTTCTTGATATTTGTCTTTTTTAGAGATGACAACTAAAATGTGCTAGAGCCTTCGATAATTCTTGGCCTAATCACATTAATCCTACCAAGAGAACTAAACTTGAAGAAATTACATGTAGTATTATTTTCTTATATTTGTCTAAGAATGTTATAAGAGCTATTGTTGATACTAAAACTACTGCAGAATTATAGACCAAACTTTAGGCTCAGTATGTGACTAAAATTGTTCTAAATAAATGTTATTTATTAATAATAGAAGTGTCTTTTGTTAAACTTCCTTTTCTACTTAACAAAATTTTTATACCTATAACAAATTCATCAATTAATCTTCTTGCTCAGATCTATATATACCACAGACATATGATTACAGAAGAATAAAGAAAAAATGTTTATAAAAAGGATAAAAAACAAAAATATAAAAAAATATATCAAAATAAAAAGAAATATAATATTAGACCAAGTAGGACATACTATAAAAATAATAGACCCAATTATAATAGATATTTTAGAAAACCAAAAATTAAAAAAGATTGTAAATATTATATTTGGTTAATAAAAATCTTCAACAAACTCATTTAGGATTAATAATAATAGGTGTAAAAGGACTTCATAAAGAAAATTTAGGAGCTAAAGTATTACTATGTTTATATGATAGCAGATTCACAGATATAGAACAAGAATTATTAGGAAGCATAGAATTATATTTGAAAAATAAAGGCGAAATAGTATATTTTGTACCAGACTATTTAGTTAGAACAAATAATTTCTATAAAGATATAAATTAGAAAATAATCAAATATTTACACTATTAGGACAAAAAGGTATAAAAGGCTATCCGAGCAAAGAAATTTTCTTCAGAATTATATACAGGATTAGATTGGGACTTAGGAAATTTTCTACAAAAACCAATATAAATACCTGAAAATAATATTATGTACAAAAATAGTAATGGAAAGAAATAAGACCGTCTAATAGTCAACACAGATCAGCAGGTTTTGTGGTTAAAAATCATAGTGAAATAAAAAGATGAAAATCAATAATGGTTATAAACTATAAAAGATTAAATGATAATACTATAGAAGATGGATATAAGATATCAGATAAAAATATGTTAATAAATAAAATACAAAATAAGAAGATATTTTCTGAATTTGATTGTAAATCTGAATTTTGGTAAATAAAAATGGCAAAAGATTCTATTCTTTGGACAACTTTTACTACTCCATTAGGACACTTTGAGTGGTTAGTCATGTCTTTTGGATTAAAAAATGCACACTCTATTTTTCAAAGAAAAATAGATAGTATATTTAATTTTCTTCCAGTTGTTTGTGTATATATGGATAATATTCTAGCACATAGTAAAAATTATAAAGAACATATAAACATCTAGAGACAACCTTGAATAAATTTATAGAAAATAGTTTAATTATAAGTAAAAAGAAGATAGAAATAAATAAACAAAAAAATTGAATTTTTTGGAATAATTTTAGGAGAAGGAAAGATTTAGTTACAGCCACATATAGTACAGACAATTTTACAATTTTCAGACAAAATTGAAGAAATCAAGAAATTACAAACCTTTTTAGAAATATTAAATTATGCTAGGCATTTTATTAAAGATTTAGAAAGGAAAGCAGAACCATTGTACAATAAATTGTCTAGTAAAGGACAAAAATATTTTAATCAATCAGATATAGAATTAGTTAAAAAGATAAAAGCAGAAGTTAAAAATTTACCACCGTTAGAATTACCATTAGATAGTGAATATAAAATAATAGAAACAGATGGATGTGAATTAGGACGAGGAGAAATTTTATATTCCAAACCAAATAAATATAGTGATGAAAAAGAAGAAAAAAATTGTAGATATGCTAGCGGAATATACAAGAATAAAAGGAAAATATTCAACTAATTTAAATTATCAAATAATTGCAATCGTACATAGTATAGAAATGTTTAAATTATTTTTAAACACTGAATTTACAATTAGGACAGATTGTGAACCTATAGTAGAATTTATTAAAAAGACAAATTTTGATAAGAGAAGGCATAAAAGACGGTTGAAATTATATGAGATATTAAGCAGCTATAAAATTAATATAAAACATATTGATGGAAAAATAACATTTTAGAAGATAATTTAAGTAGGCAGGTTATTAATTTTCAAACTCGCTATCTTCATGGTGCAGATGGATCAAAAGATGATGAACTTTGAGAAAAAAAAAAGGGTTAAACCCTAACCTTAAGGGTCCCCCACCACCCCTACCCTGGAGCATCGTGAGGGAGGTAAATCGCAGGTTATGCCTCCAAGGGTACAGGGTGGAAGGCTGCTTGTACACTTGCACTTACCCAAGAGCCAAATCCATATTTCAGAGGAAATAATTTAGAAAGACTACCAGAAAGGGAGCGTTATCTACTAGATAATCTTTGGATGACAAGTGACTCTAAACAAAAATTAAACAGCATTAATGCCCTAAATAACCATTTTAGACAGATTCATAATCAAGTAGAAAGCAAAAATTTTAGTTTTTTTGCAGTAATTAAAAGTAGAAAGCCATATATATATAATTATTGGCTAGAAGTACTGCAACAAGTAGAAAGATTTCCTGACCCTCTTTTCAAAGGATTTTATATGCTTGAAGAGCTTTAAATTTTTGTAGAGAAATGATAAGATTTAATTTTCATATATCTGAAAGAATTAGGCAGACCATGCAAGCCCCGTCTTAAGCTTCATCATCATCTTCATCAATACAACTTCGTGATAGTTGTGAAATTATGACCAAAGTTGTTAGAAATTTAAATCTTAAAAAGCATTCTTTAGAAGAATGATTACAACTCTTTGAAGATCAAATTTATTCATCTCAACAAACTATTAGTAAATATCAAAATGAGATTCTTCAATTGCATAATAGTTTAGACAAACCTAGTTCTAGATATACATTTACAAAATCCATTTCTAAAGACATCGCATTTACGAGTAGAAATTATTCTAATAAAATAGAAAGACTTATTGAACTTACAGATTCTACAGCTGTAGGACAAGAAAAAACTTTATACGAGTTAGAACAGAAAATTGGTTATTGTGCCAGTATTGTTCGAAGTTCTATAAAGAATTTCGTTGTACAGGAAATTATTGATTTTGCTCAAATTTAAGTTATTATCATAATAAAAACAGATACTTCCTTAGACATGGTCTCAAATATGATGCAGCCCAAAATTTAGCCTTCCTTAAACACAATTTTCTTTGATTATACAATTTTTGAAGAAGAAGACATCTTTTACCCAACTTTACAGTTTGGTATGATAGATACTATATACATATTAAACAGATCTTTTCGATTTTTTTCCACTAAAACTTAAATAGATTCTTCATCAGTTAAAAGACCATCCCTTAATGGTTCAATTCATTTCCATACCCCCTCGTCTAAATAATGGCTTTGTAATTCCAGCTTATCATCGTATTTTAATTTATGGAGGAGCCAAAAGATTCAGACCCTCTTCGAGGGCGAATATTAATATAAAAATTAGACGAATTGATTATGAAAGAAGAATATCAGAAATCGCTGCCATGATGGAAGCTCAGAATAATGATTTCAGAATAGTAACACAATAGAACAACGACATTATTTTATGCCAAGAGTACCTTGTCATGAGAATTAGAGCACAAAAATACTAGTACCAAATGTTAAACAAAAGAATTTATATCTGATGGCGTTTCAAGAGACTAATGGAGAATTTACAAAAACACAATCAGATATAGAACAGGAAGCATAAATATTTGATGGCAATGATAATGAGATGGATCTTGAACTAGAAGAAGTCATAGCAGAAATGATGGATAGATAAGATTAATAATTGAAAAAGATGAGATAGAAAGATGGAGAAATAATTAGCAAGACAAGAAAGTCAAAAAGAAGAGGCGTAAAGATAAAGCTTTTAAATATATTCCAAACATCTGCAAAATTGATTCTCATAAACATTTTTTCAAATAATTCATTCTTTAATTACTCACTTGGAGAATTGTACATTATTCTTTGATTTTAGATCGCACACCTTTAAAGTTTGCACAGTATTCTTCAATTATTGATAGCACACTTACAACACTAACAGAATAGACGTGATGTACCAGCGTATATAAATACACACACCTATCATGAAAGAAAACACACCGAGAAAAAAAAACACAAATCACACTATCACATTTGTACTAAAAAATCTATCTACCATCTTTGTAAATTCAATGACATCCTTGTAAATTCAAAGACTTCGTAATTAAAGTAAGTTTTTTTCATATCTTCTCTTGTTTATAATTTTCGTTTACTTTAGATATTTTTCGGGCAAGACCTAAAAGGGGAAAAACCAAGTAAGCAATTAATTTATTCACAAATAATATTTCATTTCTGTTTCAAAAATTTTTTTTAACGCTCTTAGCCTCTTTATTGTGGATTCCATGGCCAAAAGATAAAGTAATCATTTTAGTTAAGTTAGCTAATTTTTGTCCCAATTGTGAAAATTTGTTAAAACCTTTTTAAACATGATGAAAATCTTTTTGGCTACAGTTTTAAACCTTCTTTAAAATGTCATGAAAAAAGTTAAAAGAGAGTTAAAAAAAAAAAAAAAAGGTCTCAAGAAATTATTTTGCTGAACGGTAAAATACTCAAATGCAA
The DNA here is from genome assembly GCF_002742605.1 of Olea europaea var. sylvestris. Taxonomy (NCBI): domain Eukaryota; kingdom Viridiplantae; phylum Streptophyta; class Magnoliopsida; order Lamiales; family Oleaceae; genus Olea; species Olea europaea. The sequence continues at coordinate 5,686,528 of NC_036255.1, read as the reverse complement.
TTACAAATATATCGTTTTAAAGTTCTAATATTTTATATCTTTAGATTACACTGTCTTACTTACTTGTTCATTAGAAAGTTTTAACGAATATATTAATAATTGTTTAGAGAACAGAGAAATAGAAAGATTAGTCGTTGTGGAAAGCCATATTTTATCCGCTCTAGATAGAAATAAAGGTGACTCCTCTTTACAGATCAATAAGCAAATCACCGAGCTCTCTATCTCTTAGTGTCGGAATTTTTTGATAGAAAATCATAAAGATTGTAAAGAAAGACAACAATGAGCAAATATTATAAGAGAAAATAATAAAATAAATCCCTGCAAAACTAGTTAAACATTTTTAGCAATTGAAATTTAGTAGCAAAGATAATATAAATTGGTGTATAATTTTTCCAAACTTTTCAAATTTATTAAAAATCTTTTAAAAAGAACGTGTCTTCGAAATTAATTGCTAGTAGAATTTTTCTTGAAGTTGGTATATTTGATATTCAAAATGTGTTTAAATTTTTGAAAGATCTTTAATATTTGAAAGACTTTTTCTTGAATCTTTAATATTTGGTAGACTTTTTTCTTGAAAAGAATTTATTACGAAGACTTTGCACAAAGACTTTTTATTACAAAGATTTTGAATTCTTACTAGAAAGAGTTTGTTTACAAAATTGGTATCTGCGTAGAAAATATTTTAATTGTCCTTTTCCTAGAAGAAATTTTTCTTAGTTGTCATTTTCATACAAGATTTTAATTGTATCTACGTAGAAGACTTTTTCTTGCAGAAAATTTATTGCAAAAACTTTCAAAACATGTTTAAATAAGTAGTTTTTCTAAAAACTTTTCTTTTCTTACTTGTCTTTTTCTTACAAGACTTTCTTTTTCTAAAGTGTCATTTTCTTACAAGAAAATTTTTCTACAAATATTTATTGCTAGGAAAGAAAAAGTCTTGCTCTCGAGTTAGTATAAACGAATTGGTTACTATAACGAATTGGAATTGGTATAGAGCTTAGAACAGTAAAAAATTATATATTTTATGAAAAGAATCGAGTATTTAAATTTAGAAATTTTAAGAAATTATATCAAATGAACTATTACGCAAATGTATTCTCTAAAATGACAAAAATTATTAATTAGAAGATAGTGATTAAAAATTTGATTTGTATTTTAAGAGTCAAATGAAGTATTTTATATATTTTTTCAACATTTCATTTAGTAAAATTATTCTTATTGATATGATGTTAGAGTTTAGGAAAAGAATATAATAAATTTTATAAATATCACCCATTAATAAGAAAAAACATTTAATAAAAAGTCAATAATTATAAGATAATATGCAAAAAGGTAATATATAATGTGTGATTTATTATTTCGAATAAAAGAACTTTTGTCTACTCAGCTATTTATAATTACACATTTATAAATTTTCAGCAAAGAGTGTTTTTGTAACCATTATGCAAAATAATTACACCTGACATACATAAATCCAGGAAGAATTATTTAAATAAGACCGTTTCGGTGAACCAAATTATTGAATTTTTGTTTCTAGAATCGACTCTCAAATTTTTGTTATAACTTTTGATATTTTGTACGAATCAACTAATCGAGTTGTCGATTTCATGGAGTTCGATACCAAATTAAGATGAATAAGATTGTTGTTCATAAATTCTAAGAAATTTTCAAAAAAACTTCCCAGCAACAATTTATTGAGACAATTAATCCAAACCCGTATTGTGACCAAACTAGTAAGCTATTATGTACTAGGCCATAGATCTTGTTCAATTAGAAAGGGAAGTGTAACATCTAAACTTGTCTATTGTCTAGAGAGAAATAGGTAGATAAGGTGAAAAAGGCGTATCAAAGTTCAGCACACAGATGAGATGACACAGGTGCATCGGCAAATTAAATTTGCTAAAGCAGCGGGTGAATACGATGATAACGGCCTGGAGGCCTGCTGGTAGTGGCCACGGGACTGGGGTCTATGGACAACGTCTTGAAATAGGTAAAGAGATTTTCTTATTGATAATTTAGAATGAGCGTGTATAATTGTTTTTATAGGGATGAGTCTTTCAATTAGTTTCATGTAATTTGGCTACATAATCTTCTACAATTAGGTAATATTATCAATCTATGATTTGTGCACACTTAGCAATTTCTAAGATTGGAAAGATAATTACAAGAAATCTTAATCTAATCTCATCACACCCTCTCAAGTTGGCGCATAGATGTCACACATGCCCAACATGTCTAAAATTTTTGAAAACACTTGGTTTAAAACTACTTTGGTGAGAATATCAGCTAACTGATCTTTTGATCCGATCTTCGGAAACTCCACAATTTTTCTATCCAACTTCTTCGTAATGAAGTATATGTCTATCTCAACATACTTTGTTCAATCACGTTAAACTAGGTTATGAGCTATATCGCATGCTGTTTTATTATCACAATATAGTCGAACTGCTTGTCTTAATGAATAGTCCAAATCTTCCAAGAGAAATCTTAGACATCGCGTTTCACAAATTCCGAGCGCCATTACTCTACTTGTACTTGATGAACTTCAATAAATAACTTCAAGCTTTCTCCGACTAGTGTATCTGCCGGCTCACATGCTACCATTCCAGTCTCATGTAATAAATCTAAGGCATATTTTCTATGAGAAAGAAAGATTTCTTTACTGGATCACGATACTTCAATCTGAAGAAAATATTTCAAAGGACCAAGGTCTTTCATTTTGAGCTCTCTGAATAAATACTCTTGTAAAGCCTTCATTTCTTCTATATTATTTTCTGTAATCACCATGTCATCTACATAAACAATTAGTGTAGAGATCATTCCTTACTGTTTCTTCAAGAATAGAATGTGGTCTGAATTGCTTTGTTGATAATCAAAAGATGTCATGGACCTTGGGAATCATCAAAATCATGCTTCTGGAGATTGTTTTAACCTGTATAATGACTTATTTCATTTGCATACTTTTTTATTATGTCTTTCTGTTATCATACATCCTAGTGGGAGATCCATTAAGATGACTTCAGATGGCTCTCCATGCAAAAAAGATATTCTTCATATTAAACTGTTATAATGGCCCATCAAAGTTCGTAGCTAATGACAGCAAGACTCGAATTGTGTTGATTTTAGCTATATGACCAAAGGTTTTAGTATAATCAATCACATAACTTTGCGTGTAGCCTTTTGCCACGAGTTTTGTTTTGAAATGATCAATTGTGCCATCTGTTTTGTATTGTACAGTGTAAATTCATGACATCCAACTGTTTTTTCCTAGTGGATGATTAACGAGTTCCCAAGTTTGATTATTCTGTAAAGATTTCGTTTTTTTAATCATGGCGACTTTCCACCTTGGGTTAGCTAAGGTTTCCTGCACACCATTAGAAATAAATACGATAGATAATTGATTTACAAATGACTTATTTGAGTATAACAAACAATGGTTAGACACATGATGACTAATGGGGTATTTAACTCTATTAGATAGTTCGGGTTCATATGTGGTCTAGGAATGCCTCTGTTTACATGATATGAAAATTGTTTCCTAGATGACTCAGGTACATGATCAAGAACATCCTTAGCACACGATTAATTGGGTTTATCGCTTGTTTGTCATTTAGATTTGTACTTAGATGGAGGTATAACCATTAGTTCAGCTTCTGGGAGTCCATTACCACTTGGATTTAGAGTTATACCCCTTAAATCCCGGGAACCTACTTCTTGACTAATTGCTACTAAAATCCAAGTTTAGACTATTTAGATCCACGTTGCCCACATTTTGTTTATCAATTTTAGAGAATTCATCTTCCTTATAATCTTCGTCCTACTTATAATCATACGCTAGAGACCAAATTTCATTTGTGTTCTCTTCCTAAAGTTCTAGCTCTGAGGAAAAATACATTAAATCTTCATGAAAAACAACATCCATCATAATAAACATTCTTTGAGTTGGAGGATGATAACAACAGTAACCCTTTTGATGAGTAGCATATCCTCGTCGATCTTTATGAAGGTGTAAGAATGTTACACAACCAAAGATATGACATGGTAGGTCCGGGACTATTGGTGCAACCATTGCTTTTGTGAGGGTTTGAAAAGGTGTTTGAAAGTTGGTGGAACTAGAAGGCACACAATTGCTAAATATGCTGCAAAAGTAATAGCTTCTCTGCGATAACTCAATGGCATATGAGCTTCAATTAATGATACACGTACGACCACTAACAAATACCGAATTTTGCCCTGCTGTCCCATTCTGTTGGACTATTTTGTATCAAGTAGTTTGATCAATAATTCCATTAGCTTCTAAATATTGCAGAAGTTCAGACTCTTGTATTCTCCTCCATTTTCACTGCATAATACTCAAATCTATGTGTTGTACTGAGTACGAACCATTTTGTGGAATTTATGAAAATACAGATTTACGTCACTTTTAGATTCCATAAAAACACAATCAAGTCATCCTGGTACAATCATAAATAAAAGTAACAAACCAACGTGATCTACCCAAAAGTAGCGACTTTGGACGATCTCCAAACATCAGAATGTACAATCATAAACAGAATGTACTTTTATTTAAAAGTAAAGGAAACGAAGTATGATGACTTTTTGCTACTTAACAAATATCACATTGAAAACTAGAAATATCAATTTTTGTAAATAAACTAGGAAATAACCTTTTTAAACTATCAAATGAAATGTGCCCTAAACGTCGATGCTATAACAAAATGTCTGATTTCTTCCTTTTTGTCTCACAAGTGTCTATAGTCAAAGCATGTTGTAATACTTTTGAAGTTGATGATACGAAGTCCAGATAGTACAACCTCCCTCTCTTAATATCACAACTAATTTTCTGCCATGTTCGGATGTCCTTAAAACCGCAAAATGCAGGCCGAAAAATTACAATGCAAGACGAAGTTGTGGTTATTTGAGAAATTGACAAAAGATTGTAACCTAAAATAGAAACTAAATTTAAAGTATCAATAGGGATAGAGATCCTTCCCCAATGACTGAGGTCGATGTACTTTTGGCTATAGACACAAATTGTTGTGGGGATGATTTAAGTGGTAAAATTTACCTAGAATCAAACATTATATAATCAATGGCACCAAAATCAATTATCCACGCACTTTTCAAAACAGTGTAGGTTTATTTAAAACCTTATTACCTTTGTTATTAGTCGCTATCAATACTGAGGCTTTGTCAGTTGCTCCATCTTCACCCTTCGTTTCAACAACTACAACACTAGGGCTATTTTTGGGATTGTTCTTCTAGCTGTGATCTCATTTTGGATATTACACAAGTTCAAAACATTTATTCTTGGTATGACTAGTTTTATTGCAATGAGTGCACTTGGAATTGTGGATACTATTGACATTCTTAGAATTATTAACCTTCGATCACTCTTGATGGTTGTACACTAATTGCAAGCTACCACGACAGAATTGTTAAAATCTGGAACTTGTTCTTTGCCCAAAATCTCTCCACAGATTGTTTCAAAAATAGCATCGAGTCCAACAAGAAATATATGTACCCTCTGTCGATCAATCGATCTTCTGTATGGTATAATATCACCAGTATCCTTCATGATCACTTTATCATGGTGGTCTAATTCGTGAAAAGATTCAGTCAACTTTCCATAATACATGAGGGTGCATTTCCTCTTTGTTTGGCAGCAAAAGCCCTTTAACTCAAGGCAAAAACCACTAGTTCGTCGCTTCCATCATAGAAAGCCTTTGCCAAAGTACTCCAAATTTCATTGGCAATCATTAAGTGAATATAGCGTTTCATAATCTCTGGAGTCATAGACTTTAATAACCATCTCTTGGCTTTTTAATTTTCAGCATACCACTTATCATATCCATCATCTGATTTAGCAGGTGACATTGTCTTGACAGAAATATAGGAAAGTTTTTCCCTCTCAACAATATGAATTTCTATTATTTGAGATCAAATATCATAATTTGATTCAGTGAGTTGGGTCTATTAGAATCTATTTATAAAAGTTTAATATAACCATTAACCGACACTAGATTTGGATCCTTCAAAACCCCTTTCCTATAACTTATAAACTGTCACTCCAATGTGCATGACAATTAATTGAGAATATTTCTAGTAAGAAAAGTAAATACGTTCCAACATATAAACATAAACACTATCGTGAGGGAAAAAAATGTATATAATGAGGACGAACGCAATAGCCGCTGTGTTGAGGAGAAAAAAAGGGTTTATATTTGTGGTGGAACAGTAGATTGTTTTATATAATTTTATTTAAGTTTATTTAGGAAATGTAAATTTAGGAAATTTGTGTTCCCTAACACACACAACTAGAAACTAAGTTCAGTGACCAGAATGCCAAAATGAAATTTAAGGATTAATGCAAACATTTACTAAAAGTTCAGTGACAGTATTTAATCTTATAAACAAACCACAGTGCAAAATAAATAATTGAAGTCCTCCGAAGAACACTGTGCCTATCAGAAAGGGGAAGAATACAAAGTGATGGAATATAATAATGACTTGTTTGGTATGGTAACTTTTAGGGTATTGTCATTAGTAAATAAGGAAAAAATTAAAATTTTATCCATAAAATATAGAAGTTTTTTGTTTCGTGGTTTTTTAACATCTGAAGTCACAAGATTTGGAAACTTTCCCCACCAAATTTTTTACCTTGTTAGCCCATGTTTGGATCATTTTTATAAATTATTTATAAATATTTAAGTCACTTTTATTCATATATTTTTAGGGATTCACAAGTATTATCTATCTATTCACCACTTATTTTTATCTATTTATAAACACTTCTAAATGTGCTTTAATATTGTTATCAAAACAATACGTTGGTATATTTTTTTGCAACATAAAAATAGGTATGTTTTAGCAAACTTTGTTAGTCGTAATTCTCAAAATAGAGAATTAACATATTCCAACATATGAGTATAATTACTTGTTGAAAAAATTATAACAAAAATTATAAGAATCACATCAGCTCGTGTCGAAAAAAAAAAAATGATATAACTCCTTGCTCGACTTTTTTAGGATCTCTTTAATCATCGACATCAATTCCACCACACACATGTCAATACAATTCCCGTGAGCAAACTTTTGCCCCTAGTAGTAACATATAATCTATCATAGTAACTATAGACCTGCCATAAGAATGTAAATATCCTACTCAAGCGACACCATTATCTTTCATGAAGAGAGACATGATATTTGCATATGATAGCGAGCAATTATCTGAACCTGCTCCATCTTTTGGATAGGTTTTCTTGACGCGATCAGGTTATCCACGCTTGGTCAGCTTGGTCTTCCTTTCAAAGTCACCTGCAATCCAAATTGAATCAATACACCCTTGATTTGTTTTTGTTTCAAGCCAGAATTAATTTTTCCAGCATCTTCATATTTTTTATGTTCTCTAATACTCAGAACGACTTATTGTTAGGGTTGGACACTACTTTCGAACTGGATCGAATTGAACCCCCGAATCGAGCTATTCTTTTTAAATTAAATACCGAATGAGTATTGGAATCGAGAATCGATGGATTCGGTTCGGTTCTCAATTTTAGACCAAGAACTGAACCTTCCTAATTTTTTAATTTTTTATATTAAATAAGTCAAATTATTTTATTTTTTTAAAATTTGTTAACTAATTAATAAAGCTCAAACCCAAAATGTGATTTTCCTATTTCTAATTTTCATCGCAAGTCCAACGTAATTAAATTGACCTAAGTTTTATTCAAATTTCTCATTTTACTGTAGTGTAGTTTCTATAGTTATGGATAAATTTAATTGAAAGCTCAACTGCTCATCTCTTTATTATTGTGAACTCGCTATCGAAAGAGAAATTTAATAGTCAAATCTATGAAAAACTCAATAAAGAGAGACGCAAAAGATATCACAGAATTGGATTACATTATTTTGTAAGATCTAGGATTGAATATCTTATTAGTTGAATTAATGTAGCGTTGTAAATATTTAAAAGTTTAATTAATGTAGGAATCGAACGGAATCCATAATTAAATGTGGACACGACGATTCCACTTATTAAATATCCAAAATTCAGGTTCGAATCATGTCCAACCCTGCTTAATGCTCTGCTATCACTATTGGGATTTAAGAAAAACTAAGACTGTTAAAACCTTTTACTATTTGAAAAATTATTATAATTGTAAAGAAATTTTCACTCACCAAATCTTTCAAATATTGTAGGAAAAATATTGTAAACTTTACCACAACCACCAATTTCTACTCTTTGAAAATTTACAAAGAGAAAAAGAAAAACTAGAATGCTTGTTTTACAATTTTTCCTCTCAAAACCCTTAAGTCACGTGCCAAATAAACAGAAACTCACATCAATATATAGAAGTATTTAACTGAATTTTGACATAATTTTTCTTCGAAATTCAGGTGATTATAACATGCCTTATTGGAAACTTTCAATTATCCATTCCTATCAAAATTTGGCATTTTTTTCCCCTTGCACATTCTATATCACAAGATTTGGGAAATTTTCGCCACCAATTTTCCTTCTTAACATTGTTATCAAAATATTACATTGGCATATTTTTGAACTTTCCCAACAATATGGATCTTAGATCATTTTAGTTCACTGCGCCCCCGTTTGGCCCTCATTCTGGAAATGAAAATGGGTGGAGTAGTATTTTTTTGAAAAATGAGTGATTGAAAAAAAAAAGAAAATTTTTCGATTCACGTGTAATATTATTTTGTGAAATATTGTGTGATTGAAAATAGGATAAATAAAAATAAAATGTAATGTAATGAAATTTAATGAACGTCAAACAAGGACTACATTCAATTTTCATCGGAGCACGAATAAGACCTTTGACAATGACGTTGTCTTACTAGGGAAGTGTCCCTGTTCCACTAGAAGACAACCTTAGCCACGTAGTGTGAACAGTGCATTTCTCCAAAATGTGAACCAGAATTCGACTTCCTATTTTTTTCTATATAATAGGTGTGAACAAATACTGTATTCATCGGTTTCATCCCGATTATTGTAGAATAATGTTGTTTAGATGTCCATGCATCATTATTGCATCTCAACTTTTGTTCTAAACTAGGTATCTAATATTTAAATATATTTATTATTGTCGTCATATGAAAATACTTCTTAACAATTTATTCTTATTTCTAAAAAAAAAAAAATTTCATACAAAATTTTCATTTATATTGAAGTTGTACAATGAGGGCAATAAAGAAATAGTTATTCAACTAAAATTTGTTCCAACAAACCACAGATATCTATTTAACTTTTTAAGGAAAAATAGTCGCAAAAGAAGAAAAGGTCATCGTAGATTAATAAAAGGTAATTAACACAAAATATATCTGTTGTTTGCACTCATTGCGTAAATCATCCTTATCATTTCAAACTTGACATTTACAAGCTCATTTCAACATTTTCTTGTGAAGCTGATTCCTTCTATTTCAAGCTATTAATTCCTTCCATTAAATAGACACGTGGATTGCATCCACATGAAAAATTTTAGATCATGATGACTCGTCTTACATCCTAGTATCCTATCATGTATGTAAAAAAAAAAAAAAAAAAATGAGACTTTTATTACACGTTAATATGTTTCTCAATGGTTAAATGCTTGAGGAAGACTTCAACTTGACTAACTCATCCGACTACTAAAATAAGATAATATTGCTTAAGAAAAGTATAGTGGGTGAATATTTTTAGTTAAAACATTGTGGATGCAATAATTAATTTCATGATATATATATATATATATATATATATTCATTGTAATGATACAATAGAAGAAACACTAACATAAATGTGTAATTAATGACTATTATCCTACGAATACTCGAATTCTTTTTAATATCAACTATTCACAAAATTAATATCAAACAAATCATAGAACAATGAACCCTATTTCTTCTTCTGAATAAAACCTTAAAAACTTTTGGTCTATTTGTATTAAAATAACAAAATAATTCCATAACAAAGGTTATATCTTTCGAGTACAAGCATAAAAGATAATTTAGCTGAAGGGATAAAAGTGAAACCTTATTAGAAGTAATCTTACCAGGAGTAACCTGTATTTAAGTTTATTGGGTTTAGAGTGAAATTAAATAAAGAGAAAGAAAAAAGAGAGGAAATAACAATTAATTGAAAATCGTAGCCAAGTGAATTCCGCATTATCCATATTCAATGCCTGTTTGAGCCACATTATTTCAAAAAAATACATTTTTAAATAGTGATTTGACATCATTTCAACCACACATTCTTCAATAAAATAATGTTACATGCGGATCAAAAACTATTCCTTATTTTTTTAACCACATATTTCCCATCAATACATTATTCAAGAATACATTATTATCAAAATAATGTGGTTCAAACATCCCTCAATTGGGAGTTGGTGGCACTTGGGATGACGTACACAGTGATAATTTGTGTGACTTGTTGATGGAAAGGAAATTTTAATGAGCATTGAAAAGTGTGTGCCCAAGTTTTTGTTTCACTAAATTGAATAAAAATGAATGAAAAAATGATTTTGAAGTTTGCGTCACCAAGTCCTCACTCTATTATTTTTACAATTGCAGTCCTCAATTTTTCAGTTTAGTACTCGAATTCATGCTTTGAAAGGGCTTGAAAGAGTTACTACTGTAAAGGACCTAAGGAAATAAAAAAGAAGGTATTAACTCTTTAGCTTTCAAGACTCAGTAGCTCTCAGAGAAAAGGAGCTAACTCAAAGAACTATAGCTCATGTAAGGATTTCCTCCGTAGCCTTCTTGAGTTGAAAGCTTTACGATATGATGATTAAGAGGATCCCTCCTCAATTCAACTGAGGTTGGGATGAGTTTTTCTTTACATTTTATTTTTATACTTTTTTCTATTTATTTATCTTTTTGTTTAAACAGAAGAGTAGTCTCATAACATAAATATGAGCTTCTTAACATAACCAGATTTAAATATTACAAAATAAAACGTTTGGTTTTGAGTTTACCAAAATATGAGTTGAGATCTATTATCCATCCAATTCATTATTGACACGTTATTTAAAATTAACATATCATCTCAAATTCACCTTCATTAATTTCACCCTAACACACCAAATTAATGACATGTTAATTTAAAATGATGTGTTAATAATTAATTGAACAGTAGATCTCAACACCATAAATATTAGGCAGTGATCTACTTGCTATAGTTTCAAAAAATTGAGGGCGCCATCTGTAATTTTTCCAATTTATAACACGGGGGTACGGAATTTCGGATCTCGAGAAAAATTTACTAAACAATATCTCTTCAATATCTCCATTAGTGATTTAAGCATTTATTTTATTTCAAGATTCATTGCATGTAACCTTCATAGAACTCCAAAAACCCCCGGCCCCCACCATTTCTTCGACTATATAATTAACGGGTAACATAGCTGTAATGGACACGAAAGAAACTACACACAGAAATACACTGTAATGAAGTCTTGTTTCCCTTCAAGTACCATATCCACTGTTAGGAAAAGGCTACTCGAAGAGTTGAATCTGGGTCAGGAATCCACTAACATGCTTCGAGTTATGTTGCGTAAAACCCAGAAGGATAAAAGGTGTACATCAAAGCAATCTGCTCAAAGCCTGGTGGACAAGATCTTGGATTCATTTGACAATGGTCTTTCAATTCTAAATTGTAACGAGTCCAATGAGGTCTCTATTGTTCCGGTGATGGTTTCGTCGCATTCTGATGGACAAAAGTCGGAAGATTCCGGGAAGCATACCAACACTTCAGAGTTCATAAAAATTTCGAAACGCAGGAGAACTTCGGAGAAAAGGGCAAAAGAGATCGTTGCTGCTTCGTTTGAAGATGGTCATGCATGGAGGAAATATGGGCAAAAAAGTATCCAAAATGCCAAACATCCAAGGTAATAATGTTAGCACGGAGAAAACATTACTTTCATGCTTGTTTGGTAGTGTTTTTAAGACTCTATTAGGTTACAATCATGCTACACTGATCGAAAATGATTGAAAGGGGTGATGCAAGACCAACTAAAATTTTATTTTTAGTTCGGGCTAATATGTGGGGAAAAATTCACATAAATGTTTTTTAAAAAGTTCAAAAATTCCACATAAATTTTATTAAAAAAAAAAAAAGTTATGCATCAAAAATTGAAATGGGCTCCTAAATCACCATTGATCTAAGTACTGGTCCAACGGTCACGTTGTTCAACGTATAAAAATGCATTCCAACTTCATAGAAAAATGTGAAAGTGGCTTGCTGCCAAATAAATCAAAGATCATTTAAACTCTAGATGAATAATATTATTTTATTTAAAGTGCTTATGAATGTGAGTTTTAAGAAATGTATCAATACTAAGTGGATAACAAGTAGTGTCCTGTGGAATATGTAGATGAAAAGTATGTATGATCATTAAAATTTTATGTACACTTCACATATATAAGTTTGAATTGCACGCAAGAAGACATGTTAAAATTAAATGTTCTGTTACAACAATTTAACTTTTAGATGACATTACATTAAATTTAAATTATTAACATTTTGTATGTGGACTATCCGCTCATTTTAGATTAATTACTTGCAGGAGCTACTTGAGGTGCACCTACAAGTATGATCAAGGATGCCAAGCAAGAAAACTGGTCCAAAAAATTCAAGATGAGCCAGCATTATATAGGACAACATACCACGAGCACCACACATGTAAGAAGAATTTATTTGAAGAATCTCAAATTATTACGGATAGCACTACAAAAGACTCTTCCATCATCTGGAGCTTCGACTCTCCTGAACAGAACTATAAACCTAATGGCAAGGTGATTCCAACATGGCCCATAATTCCGCAAGAAACTGAGGAAATGTTTAAAAATTTGCATCAAGACAAATCATCATCACAATCTGATTACTTCATATCGCCTGATCTGACGACATTTGAATCATGTTTTGGGCAGTTCACTGATATTTCATCAGCATTTCACGATCAAGGGCATGTGATTTGTTCTGATATGGATATAGAAACGATGGTAGGACCCGTTTTTGATGAATTTCTTGAGTTATGGTAGACTGGCTAGTTTATTTTATTCATTCCTTTTATGTACTTACTGAATATTTTCACTCCATAATTTATTTATTTTTCCTTGATAAATCTGGTTGTATGAGAAAAAGAAGGAAATATATATATATTTTGGAAAATTTCAGATTTGCTAGATGTTTTCAATGAATTTTTACAAATATTAATTCATCTTATAAATTCACAAACAAATTGCAGAATATTTCTAATCCATCCAAGCTTATTACATGAAATGTTCAAAGTAAAATTACAAGGACTGAAAATTCACTCCAAGGCACGTGCACAGAGCTGTCGGCCAATTCTGCCACTTTACACCAGAAAAATTACAACTTCTTATGTACAACTCATTTTTATGCAAGGCCAATTCTTTGTTTTCCTGTACTCTGGAATTTCAAACACCAAAATTTGAAGCCCACAATCACTGGTTTTGCGCAGAGTTTGAATACAGGCTGGACATTTTGGAAACAAATTAAGCTCAATAGCTCATGCAGTGAACTTTGAGATGTAGAGTTTTGTGAGTATTTATGGAGAAAAAAGTACAAGAAATGACTTAAAAAATTTTGTCACTTAGAGAAAACGAAATTTACTTCAAAATCTACAATGTCCATACTCAATGTTACACACTTTGATTTTCAGAAGATTTTAATCGCTCAATTTGATGAAACAAAAACAAACTCCAAAAGTCGGGTTTCAGTTAAACCCTAATTTCATCATCATCTAAATTTCTAGTTCATGAAAGCACAAATTCGTAATTTAAAACCCAAGAACGGCTTTTTGGATAACGTAACATTTTGATATAGTCTCAGGTGGGACGGATGCTACGAATATCTGCCCAAGATGAACGTAGAATGGAAGAATTTCTCAAAGTTAATCCACAGGCAAAGAAGAAAGGTTTTGGCGACTTTTCCGTTTCCCATCCTTTTTCGAGGATGTCATCAAGTCAATTCTCCTTAATGATTGTCCATAAATAATACATAAACTTTACTTTATTTTTCTTGTACTATGTCGAGATACTGAAGTATTGATCTCATGAATTCAAGGGGAAGCTCTTTGTCCTTAACTAAATTAATGGTACTATGGCTATGTTTCAGCCACATTTAAAAAAAAAAAAAGAAACATTTTTAAATAGTGATTTGACATCATTTCAATCACACATTCTCAATAAAATAATATTACACGTAAATCCAAAATCTTTCTTTATTTTTTAACCACATATTTCTCATCAATATACTATTACAAAATACATTTTTAACATTCTAGTTTGATGATATCATCAAATGGTATCCCTTAATTCCACGCATACATCCAAAAATGCGATGTGTCTGAGTAAATTTATTAGATTATCGCAAAAAGATATTCAAAAATACTCAATCTTGATCAAAGTTCTCTATAACTGAAGCTATACTTCAAGTTGGGATACAAGCAATGGTATATACCTTCTCGACGATGTTCGATAAGGGTACTGTCTATAGTCTGTCTGCCTAGTTGAATTTTAAAAAAAAAATAATAATAATAAATAAGAATTGTTGGTCAGAACTGGAAATTGAATATATCATTTTGCTATAAAATAGGTGCGAACGCACAGTCCTGACATCAAATTACTGACCACCTTGGAATAATTTAGTATAACACTGATGATTAAATCTCAATTTGTTTGAAGCGGTTGATGGTAGATGCACTAGGATATTCCCATTAAATTGTCACTTCTGTAGTAGTACCTGTTGGAAAAAATTCACCTGAATAGAGATCACAAAATATGAATAGGAAACGCCAGTAACAAAATAATCATAAACTTGTATAAATGAATGACTTGAACACGATATCGTTGTCCTCAAACGATATTTGCCACTTCTCCTATGAATTTGAGATGCTTCGAAGGTTATTGGCAAACGGTTTGCAGGATTATAACAAGTCTTGCAAGGATTTAAGCACCAAAGCACAAGTGCAAATCCTATAAAACTTGAAGAACTCAAAGAATGAATATGAATATGGCTTTTAAAGACTTTGATCTTTGATTTTGAACGTAATATGGAACCTTGATTTTTTTGTAATGTTTTTGCCTTCAACATGGTACCAAACTTTAACCCAAAAGTCACCAAATTTAAATTTGCAACGAGAGAAAATGACATCCAATGACCAAATAATTGTATCATGCGACCGCATGGTACAAACCCATGCAGTCGCATGGTTTGCCCATGCCGAGACCATTTGGTCTTGGCAAAAGGCCATGCGGTCACATGGACCAATTTTTTTTTTTTTATTAATTTTGAACAACATTATCACAGCAATCCTCCACTGGTTTAAAATTAACAAGTCTCATATTCACAATATACAATATTCTTGCATAAAGATTAGATATCTTTCGATTTGAGTCTAACCTTAGTGTAATTCAAATAAAGTATAGTTGGAATCAAAGGTAGCGTGTAGCTTTGAACCGGTTATTTCATATGACAATACCGGTAAGAACACACACACGAGTACCACGTGTTCTCAAGTTCCTCATAACTCGCTTAACACTTTTATGACCTTGCGCTTATCCATTTCAACAATCTTTTAAGAGAGAAACTCCAACACTCTATTAAGACGGCACCACCTTGAAGATTGTTTAGGTGAAGTTCTTCCAGTACATTTGTTACCTTTAGAGATACTTGTGTTTTAGAACTGAACTCCATTAAGAGCTTAAAACTCATCCCTTATTTCAGTAACAACCAGCATTAATTTAATTAGGATAGGATTATTGCGGATTTAATAATGCTGCAACTATTCACATATCGAATGACTTGTCGTTACCCTTTGAACCCGTAAATTATTTTTTGAGTAATGACAGGTAGGGTCGCTGTCATTGGTGAACTTTTTTAGTTAAGGAGATTCAACCCCATCCTATTCGAAGTAGATGCTACTAAATCTCTGTTTAGAGGTTTAGTCAAATGATCTGTCAAATTCTCAATTGACCTTACATAATTTAGGAAAATTATTCCATCCTTAATTAACTTCTTTATATAGTCATGTCTAAGATCATGTATCTAGACTTTTCGTTGTATACCTCGTTGTATGTTTTTGCTAATGAGGCTTGACTATCACATATGATAGGTATTGAAGAAATATTCTTCGATCCTAAAGGTATCTCATAAAAGAGATCCTTAAGTCACTCAACCTCTTTCCCGATATTCGATAGGGCTACAAATTCAGATTCCATGGTCGAATGTGTTATGCATGTTTGTTTTTTTGATTTCCAAGAAACAGCACCTCCTTCTTGAGTGAACACCCAACCTGAGATGGATTTACTTTCACCCGTGCTAGATATCCAACTAGCATCGGTAAATTCTTTCAATATTGTTGGGAATTTAGTATATTGCAGGCCTGAGTTCTTAGTTTTTT
Organism: Olea europaea var. sylvestris; assembly: GCF_002742605.1. Classification (NCBI taxonomy): domain Eukaryota; kingdom Viridiplantae; phylum Streptophyta; class Magnoliopsida; order Lamiales; family Oleaceae; genus Olea; species Olea europaea. Next base: position 5,670,104 of record NC_036255.1, on the reverse strand, counting down.
TTAAATATCCAAGAACTCTCTCAATGGCCCTCCAATGACTTTTGCTTGGATTGCTAGTAAACTTACTAAGTTTACTAATAGCATATTGCTATATCCGATTTTGTGCACTGAACTGCATGCATAAGACTTCCAATAGCACTAGCATATTCCAATTGAGCAATCTCCCTTTCATCATTATTTACAAGTTTTGAATTTGGATCAATTGGGGTACTATATTCTTTTATGTTCAAATGTTTGAACTTGTTTATCACATTCTCAATAAAATGTGATTGATTTAGGTGATAATCCCCACTAGTGTTTGTGACTTTGATACCTAAAACGATATCCACTTGACCAAGATCTTTCATCTTGAATGTGGAAGATAGAAACCTCTTTGTTTTTTTCTATACCGTCCATGTGATTACTCATAATTAATATGTCGTCAAGATATAAACATATAAATGTCACATAATCATGATACACTTTAGAATATAAACATCTATCTACGCTAATATGTTTAAATCTGAATGATGTTATAGCTAAGTCAAACTTCTCATGCCATTTCTTTGGTGCCTACTTCAAACCATATAAGGATTTTACTAATTTGCATATCTTATGTTCATTTTCAGGTAGAACGAACCTTTCGGGTTGCTCCATATAGACCTCATCATCGAGATCACCATTTAAGAATGCCGTCTTGACATTCATTTGATGAATATGTAAGTCGTATATTGAGGCCAATGCGAATAATATCCTAATTGATGTTATTCTCGCTACCGGTGCATAAGTGTCAAAATAATCGATTCCTTCCTTTTGTCGATATCCTTTAACTACTAATCTAGTTTTGAAAGTATTTAAAGAGCCATCAATATTATATTTCCTCCTAAATACCCATTTACATCCAATAGGTTTGGATTCCGGTGGTAGATCGACATGTTCCCAAGTTTTATTAGACATTATCGAATCCATTTCATCTTTAATTGCATCTTTTTAAAAAAATGCTATCACGAGAAGTCATAACTTCTTTATAGGTTTTAGGGTTGGTTTTCACTTGTAGAACAAAAGGAATTGTTCTTACAACATTCAACTCATTTCCTTCAACTAAGTAAAAGGAGATAAGTTGAAAATCAATTTCATCCGGTCCCAAAGACTTCTCAACTCGAGTTCTCTTGCTTCTTCGTGGTTCACTAGACTCATCAACATCTTTAGAAGACATTTCATCACGTGTTCCATTTGAGCTAGGGATGTTTTCAATATTTTCCTTTAATTCATTATCCAATGATAACAAATCTTCAAAGAACTCTACATTACTTGATTCGATAATCACATTGGTCTCTAAGTTTAGCAATATATAAGATTTGCTATTATTAGCATATCCAACAAAAGCACATTTAATGCCTCTTAGACCTAATTTGGTCCTATTAGAATTTGTGTTTTTGCAATAAGCAAGACACGGCCACACTTTGAAGTATCCAATGTTCGCTTTTTCTCCTTTCCACAATTCATAAGGAGAAACCTTTGTATGTTTAGAAGGAATCCTATTAAGTATCCTACAAACACTTAATAAAGCTTCACCCCATAAATTAAACGGCAACTTAGCATATATAAGCACGTCATTAATCATTTCTACTAAGGTTCTATTTTTCCTTTCAGCCAAATCGTTTTGTTCGGGTGTCCTAGGTGCAGAACATTGATGAATTATGCCATATTGTTCACAATATAAATTAAATTCACTGGAGAGGTATTCACCACTTCTATCACTTCTTAAGGGCTTTATTTTCTTATTTAAGTGATTTTCAACTTCATTTTTATAAGTTTTAAACAAATCAAAGATCTCATATTTATGTTTCATCAAATAAACATAGGTATATCTTGAGCAATCATCAATAAATGTATTGAAGTATCTATTTCTACCTTTAATTAACATGTTATTCAATTCAAATATATTGGAATGAATTAATTCTAATATGCTAGAAGTCATCTTAACGCTTTGATAGGACTTTTTAACCATTTTGCTTCTACACATATTTTACATTTAATGCATTATTTTCATCATGTGAAATTAAGTCACAATTTCTCGTGCGTTATATGGTACTTTTACCTATGTGACCTAATCTAGCATGCCATAAAGAAAATAAATTAATCATGTAAACAAAATCAACTTTATTTATTTTATTGTCAATAGTACAAAATTTGATCATTCCTTCACATGAATAGCCTTTCCAACAAATTTCCCGTTAAGTGATAATACAAGTTTATCGGACTCAAAAACACTTTTATTACCCAATTTTCCCAAAAGATTTCCACTCACTAAGTTTCTATTTATATCCGGAACATGTAGTACATTTGTAAGAGTGACGTTTTTCTCAGAAGTGAAAATGATTTCTACACTTCATTTTTCAATTACTTTGGACCGCACCTTATTACCCATTTGGATATCTTGGTCTCCATCCACTTCATTGTATGTTTTGAACAAAGATCTGTCATATGATACATGCATCGTGGCACAAATATCGTACCTCCAGCAGGGAACCTTTCCCTTAATTGCATTTATTTCGCTCCCGGTGGCCACAATCTTGTCTTGTTTGATGGAAATCACTTTACCCTTGGAGCTGTTGTGTTTCCAGTATCTACAATCTTTTGCGCAGTGTCTAGATTTCTCACAAACAAAGCATTCTCCTTTGGTCTTCTTCTTGAACTTATTAAGGTTCCTTGAAGGCTTCCTTTTGTTGGATTTTGTTAGCGGTTCGGAATTTTCTACAGCATTTACTTTAGAAATGCCCTCATGAGAATCACTTTTATTATGTATTCTCGACTCTTCCTCAATTTGAAGATGTTTTTGCAGTTGTTCCAAAGAATAATCTTCGAAACTATGCATTATCTTCTTCCGATATCTTTTCCAAGTTCCGGGAAGTTTGACAATTATAGCTCTCACTTAAAAGGTCTCCGGTATTTCAATTTTCACCGCCTTCAACTTATTGACAATAACTTGCATTTCATGTATTTGGGGAAGAAGGGGAATATTTTCTAAAAATTTAAAATCGAAGTACTTAGAAATTAAAAATTTCTTTGTACCTTCTTCTTCCGCTTTGTACTTTTTTTCGAGCGCATCCCAAATTTTCTTTACTGAAGTCGTGTTTGTATATAAGTCATACAAACGATCCGATTATGCGTTGAGAATGTGACCGCGGCATATTAACTCATCTTCTTGGTACTTTTGTCTTTCATTCCTTACCGCTTTGGTTTCTCCATTTGCTGGTTCCGGTAGTTGCGCCAATTTCGGATCTAGGATATAGAAGATCTTTAGTGCAGTGAGAAGAAACTTCAATTTATCTTTCCATCGAGTGTAGTTCGTTCCATCGAACCGATCTAACTGCACCAAGTCTTGATTCATGAGTTTGATTGTCGCCAACGTTGTCTTGCTTTCCATTGCAGAAAATATCGTTTTAAATTGTTAGAGAAAATTCACCGGATTGCAGTAGAGATCACAAAATATGAACCGGAAATGCCAATAACAAGATAATCACAAAAATGTATCAATAAATGGCTTGAGCACGATATCGTTGTCCTCAAACGATATTTATCTCTTCTCCTATGAATTTGAGATGCTTCGAAAATTGTTGACAAACGGTTTGCAGGATTATAACAAGCATGGATTTAAGCACCAAATCACAAATGCAAATCCTAGAAAACTTGAAGAACTCAAAGAATGAATATGAATATGGCTTTTAAAAACTTTGATCTTTGATTTTGGAAGTAATATGAAACCTTGATGTTTTTGTAATGTTTTTGCCTTTAACATGGATCCAATATACATAGGCATACACCACATTCACAAAATGGTACCAAACTTTAACCCAAAAGTCACCAAATTTGAATTTACAATGGGAGTAAACGGCCTCCAATGGTCAAATAATTGTATCATGTGATCGCATGGTACAAACCCATGCGGTTGCATGGTTTGCCCATATTGTTGTTGTTGGTTTTGAATAACATTATCATAGCAGTACCCTCATCATCTGCCCACCTCAACAATTTATTCATAGAAATTAAACCAAGTTCAATAGAATAGTTCGTAATGGCTTATTCTTCTTGGAAAATGCGGATGCCTGGCCAATAGGGAGGCGCCACATCATCCCCTATTTGGATAGTGGATTGTCCAAGTAGTAGAGTTCATTCGTAATTACAAGCCATCCAGCAAACAAAATAAAGAAAGTCATCAAAAAACACAATTTGACCATAAGGTTATAACAATAGAAGAAATTACGTATGCCTGACTTGATACTAGAGGCAGAAACTTGGAGACGAAGACCACCACGATGATGCCTGACTCTTCACTGGGTATGCTGCCAATGCATAAGAGAAATATGGGCCATTTCTACTTCAAGCCCCACGGCGCATTAATGGATCTATTGCTCAGAAGATGCACCACATAAACCACAAGAACTAGAAGTGCCGACCCTTCTCCCATTTGTTCAAATCTCCATGAAGCATTGCATGATATTTTTTTAATGTCTAAATTAGGTATTTAATATTAATTACATTTTTTATCCCCATTTTTCAAAATTAAATTTTCCAGAAACTCATTTTTTATCATACCTTTCATTGGATCCACAGTTTTTATCAATTTTTCAGCCACGTATCTTAAAATTTCATTAAAAAATATACTTCAATATGATATTTAGTTAAACCAAACAAGTGCTAATTAAATAGCCATAAATGTAATAATTTGTTAATAAATTTATTTGGTAGTTCAAAATGGTATCGAATAAACAAAAGATAAACTCACCTGAATAAGCATGATAAAGATAAATAAATTTGTCTGATTATTTTTTATTATTTTATCTTTGGATGAACCCCATATAAGGCATATATGGAGCGCTATATTCGAATGTTCACATGGAATGACGTATACTTTGACTATTCATAGTATGTCATCAAATGATGTTAGAAAATGGTACAGAGTTTATAAGAAAATGCATCGAACGTGGATCGAAATTTGTGTCCACAAGTTTTCCTTCCGTACAAACACAAACCCATGCAATGAAGCTTAAATTTAGGTGTTTAAAAAATTAATTTGTCAAATTTTAGATGCTATAACAGCAGGTGGCTTTGCAGTTTCCAATCTCGAGGAATTTTACTCGAGACGTGCGTTTAGAAATGACAATCGGGAGAATCAAGCTGAAGCTCGAGTCGAACCCCACTTTTAGGTGCTAGGCAAAGCTCGAGCCGACCCGTGTGGCTCGCCGGCTCGGAGCATATATTTTAAAAAAATAAAATAAAATAAAATAAAAGGCATCGTGCTGCTATCAGAAATAGGACAGCAGATTGCTGCCTTGTTTGTTTAAGCTGCCATTTAAGGCTGCAGGCCCGTTGCCATTTTATTTAATTAAAAAAAAAATTCAAAGCCAAACAAAACTTGAGCTGGCCCAACTCGGCTCGGAAAGGCTCGAGCCAAAAGCTCAGGTCACTCCTAATTTTTTTTGCCGAGCTTTTGCTCGGCTCAACACGGACCCCGAAAAAAGCTCGGATATTTTACCCGAGCCGAGCCTAGAATTTCGGCTCGCGACGTCCCTACGTGCGTTTGAAGAGGTCTGGTAAGTTGTGGTCTTATGTGAATTCAAAGACGGAAGGCATCTCCAATTTATCCTTATCGCATCAAAATTCATGAAATCGCACCAAGAGCCACTATTTATTTACACCATTTATCATTAAAATAATTAAATATATTTTTGCTCTTCCCTTCCACTTTACATAAAATTTAAAGAAGGGTATTTGTGTCTATTTATATCATACAACAAATTATTATTATTATTATTATTATTATTATTATTATTATTATTATTATTATAGACTGAGGGCATCTCCAATTTATCCTTATTGCATCAAAATTCATAAAATTGACCAAAAACCACTATTTATTTGCACCATTTTACATTAAAATAATTAAATACATTTTTGCTCTTCCCTTCCACTTTACATAAAATTTAATGAAGGGTATTTGTGTCTATTTTTATCATACAACAAATTATTATTATTATTATTATTATTATTATTATTATTATTATTATTATTATTATT
>NC_036255.1:5635085-5662958 GCF_002742605.1 Olea europaea var. sylvestris | reverse complement strand
AAAATTTCCCGAAAAAAAAAAAAAAAAAGCCTTTTTTTTTTTTTTTTTTTTTTTTTTTTTTGCCCTTTTTCACGTTTAACCTAGAATTCTGACCTTTTTAGGACTCTTTTAGCGCTAGACTCTTGTGGTATAAATATGAGTCTCCTCGTTCAGTATTATTAAAACCAATTGTTGTAATTCTCTCCTTTAATTGATGTAATAAAATATCATCGTTCCTCTGCCAGTTTATTTCTTTACTTTAATCTTGTTCATGTTATTTTTGAGATCTTGTATTTATACTTCAAATTGGTGTCCATTAAATCTCAATTCTTGCGCTTCGTTTCCACCCGGTCCTAACAAGTGGTATCAGAGCGGGGTTATTGGTGGATTCTGGCTTGAAACTGATCGAAAATTGGTCTAAAAATTACCAGAAAATCAGAAAATGAATCTGTCCAGTTTTTCGATTTTTTGTCAGATTTGTTTTTGTTTTTTCTGGTCAAACCAAAAAGAGTTTGGAGAAACTAACATCACTAGTGTACTTAGCAGGCAGAGACGGTCCAGAAAGGGTCACAGGTCGCCGACGTGTTTCCGGCCTATCGCCGACGGTGGGAACTCCGACAAGAGAGTGGTGGCACGTGCGGTGGTTTTCGACGATGGTGTTTTCAGGCAGTTTTCTCCAGACGACGAGATGGACCTTGTGGTGGTATTCAATTTCAGTTTTGGGCAAAATTGTGGTTCTGGACTGTTTTGCCCCTTGCATGTTTGGAAGTTTTCAGTTTTGGGTGTTGCAAGTCCAGGTTCTTCGTGATTTAGTTGAGATTTTTCAAGGATGGATTTATTGAAGTATGAAATTCCGCTATTGGATCGCAATACAAGATTTTCGCTGTGGCAAGTAAAGGTGAGAGCTGTGTTGACGCAGATGAATCTTGATGATGCTTTGCTGGGTTTTGATAGGATGCCAGCAAATTTGTCTATGGAGGAGAAACAATGGAAGGATCGAAAGGCTTTAGCGCAAATCCAACTTCATTTATCCAACAATTTGCTGTAAGATGTCTTGTAGGAGAAGACAGCGGCTGCTTTATGGCTCAATCTAGAGCAGTTGTGCATAACAAAGAGTCTGACAAGCAAATTGACTCTAAAGCAGAGGTTGTATTCTCATCGCATGGCGGAAGGAGGGTCATTGCAGGACCACCTTGTTGTGTTCAAGGAGATCGTTACAGATTTGGAGACGTTGGAGGTAAAATATGATGAAGAGGATCTAGCCTTGGTCCTGTTGTATTCGCTACCCAATTCTTTTTCGTCATTTCGTGATACTATTCTGTATAGTTATGACACGTTATCCATTGAAGAGGTATACAACGCCCTGTTCATAAAGGAGAAGATGGAGCTTTTGGTTGGAGATCCTACATCTAGGAGTGGGGATGCTCTTGTTACTCATGGTAATCGACGGAGGGGTAGATCGAAGGTGAGGTACAACAATGTGTATTGTTATTACTGTAAGAGGAAAAGACACATCAAGAAAGATTGCGACAAGTTACAGGGTAAAGGTGATTTACATGCAAATCATGCGAGGCAATCAGGTAATTCGAACGAGACTAATATTGCTGAATATTTTTGTGATGATGGAGATGTGATGTTGGCTGTATCTGATGGGGAATCCAAACCTGAGGAGTGGATTCTGGATTCTGCTTGTTCGTATCATATGTGTCCCAATAGGGCTTTATTTCAAACATATGAGACGGTGAAGCAAGATGAAGTTGTCATGGGAAACAACCAATCTTACCGGGTTGCAGGAATCAGTCGGGTCAGATTGCGGCTACAGGATGGAACAGTAAGGACACTTGATCAGGTTCGCCATGTTCCAGACTTGACAAAGAATCTCATATCATTGAGTACCTTGGATGAAAAAGGGTACAAATTTTCTGGTGGAGGTGGAGGTGGAGTTTTGAAGGTTCGAAGGGGTGTCCGGGTTGTACTGGAAAGACGGAGGAAATTCCAGTTGTACATCTTGTAGGGGAGCGCAGAACCAGTTCAGAGACATTTGGACAAGTTCAGTACCGTGGTGGACATTCAATTTGGTACAGTACCTTTCGGGTTTGGCTCTGGGTCAGTTAAGAACTTTGCTCAAGAGAATGTTGGTGATTCCACTTTGCCACCAATTTTAGCGGGTACAATGTGTTCTTGTAATGCCAATGGACTCATGGAGCGCAGGTACAGTTTTGGAGATGTCTGTAATGCTTTAGAAATCATTGAAGGTGACAATATTGGCAAGGGCCCTTCTAATCCAGCGTGTGGTATAGTTTCTGCTACAGGGTGTGTTTTGACCCTATTTGGTCAACAGTAATTCCTTGGTGGAATTTCGAGAACTCGGGTTTTAGGTTCGGGTGTCGCTTGATGACGCCGGGTGGGGGAATGTGTTATCGTGGAGAGTTTTGGTTACTGTGTTGAAGAGATTGGTTATTCTGATGCAAACGAATTATTTCTCAAGATGGAGAAATTTTAGAGCTTCGTTCATTGCACCGAAATTTGAGTCAAGATGAAAATTGTTAGAGTTGGTGACTCAAATTAGAAAGGAAATCTTGAAGATGCGTGATGGATTTGGATAATCAAATAGTATCCGAAAAATAAGGAAACAAAGTCCTTGTCTCGTTTTTTTCCTTTTTCACATTTAACCTATAATTCTTACATTTTTAGGACTCTTTTAGCGCTAGACTCTTGTGGTATAAATATGAGTCTCCTCTTTCAGTATTGTTGAAGCCAATTATTGTAATTCTCTCCTTTCATTGATGGAATAAAATAACATCGTTTCTCTGCCAATTTATTTCTTTACTTTAATCTTGTTCAGTATTTTTTGTGATCTTGTATTTATACTTCAAATTGGTGTCCATTAAATCTCAATTCTTGCGTTTTGTTTCCACCCGGTCCCAACAAATTATTTCTTCCAGTGAAAATGGCAGAAATTCTAACCCAGAATGGCAGCATAGTGATTCAATAGATACGTGAAAAATATATTCTTTATTGTTAATTATATAAATTTAGGGGATTTCTTTGAAATTAAATAAACAAGACACATGTAAATTTCTTCATATCCGTAAATTAAGCCCACACTATATTATATGTCCAAAATCCAATAACTTTAATTCTTCATTAGTTCACTTTAAATTGGCTTAACCTTAAGATAGTCTTTAATACACAATTAATTTTATGTATACGCCCACATAACAAATTAAAACCCAGCACAACACATGCAAGAACCAAAGTGTTTCATCAAGGTACTCCATTTGAATTTCATTTGATGTGAAATTTACAACTTAGCCCCCAAAAAAATAAAAAATAAAAGCTACAAATCTTATCCAGTATAATTTCTCAACTTTTAGAAATGAAATACTTCAAATCACACATGGATACATGTAAATTCAGTAAAAAACTGAAAGTGCAAATTCTTTTTCGTTCTTTATATTTTTAAATTGTTATAAAAATAGTTGATTTGAAAAAGTAAAGGCTGAAGTGAATTACCTCTTTTTTTTTTTTTTTAATTTTTCACAACGAAACTTTTCAAAAGATAGGACATGATTCTGAAATGCAAAAAAACTTTGTATAATAGTTTCATTTTTTAAAATAATACAGTTTGACCCATCTAACACCTAGAGGGGAGTGAATAGATGATCATGGGAAATTTGAACTATTTAATTAATCATTGCAAGAAGTCAAAGTTATTAATTTATTAAAATGAATTCACATGCACACTATCCTATGTTGAATTGCCGCAGTATAATAAATTGCAGAAAAGTAAATAACATAAGAAAATTGTTGACGAAGAAAACCCCTTGCGGGACTAAAAACTCTGAGTCCAAACCAGTCTGAATTCACTATAAACGAATTAACTTACTGTACTGCCAGACTCAACTAACACTAGTACATTCTGACCTCCTGACTGTAATTTCCCAAAGCCCTCTTGAATTGCATACTCTTGCACCAATTTTCGGTTTCCTGATTTCATCTATATCATGGATTCCTAAGAACTCTTAATTCTCTAACGATCGGAACTCCGGTCTTCAACCTTTGATAGATGCTCTGGAAGTATGGATTTTTGTGTTTAATTTGAAGAATTTTGATGTTTTTCAATTCAACTCAAACATGAAAGGATTGAATGATATAGATGAACTATATGGAGTTTTTCACTATGTTCAAACCAATAAATTTAGTGAAGAGGCGCAATTATTTATAGAGTGGATGTTTTGGATAGTATGTGCCTAATAAAAATTTCAAAAATCGCAAAATAAAGTTTCTCGATACGCTCTATTTTCGCTCAAGCAACAAATGAGCGATAGTGAGTAACAAGCTATCGAAGTTCATCCTGTTTTTGACACTCGAACAACAACTTCGCGGCAAACTAGCGAAAATCTTACAACTTTTCCTTTGTTCCAAAGATGATTCTAATAAATTTTTAACTCATTTAGATAACTTACCACTCAATCTGTTGACTTTTTATTTTTACAATTATATTTTTGTTCACATATTGCCAACAACTTTAAAACCTAACAATTTTGCATAGAGGGGAATTGTCTCCGAGTCAAAGATAATGAGATGTGTTAATGTGGAAAAATTTTCATATCTGATTTTATGACTTTATTTTACTTAATTAAGGCTATGTAACTATTTTGACATGCATGAGACTTGGGGTTCATGACATTATTTGGAGGAGTATGAGCAATCCTTATAAATTAATCTATATTTTCATCTTTATTTAATGTGAGATTTTATCCCTTAATATACCACCACAAGATAGTGGGTTTTTTTATGCACATCAATTTAAAAATTCTTAAGCTCATTTTTTAGTATTATTCGGATCAAATTATTCCTTGGAGATTAACAAGCTTTGATACTATATTACAACTTGATGTTCCATTTTGAAAATCAAGCTCGTTAAATAGAAGTACACAAACCTTTATAAGCTAGTTATATTTTCTCAATCTGGGATTTTATACCATGGGTGACTAAGTAGTAGTTTGTATATCAATTCTTTTTGTTCCTGTTGATTAGGAATTGCTATCAATTAGTTGAATTAATCTACTTTTACAATTTTTGTATATATAATGGATTATATCACTTCACATGGAGGAGGCCCGAATAAAATAAAATATATGCAGCCCCCCTCCATGTGGGGTAGCAAGGGTGTAATGTATTATGTATACAAAAAGTGTACATGTAACATCACTCTAATTAGTTTTGTACATTCTGGTTTTGCAATGTCACCAAGTAAATAATTACTTTTGTTGGAGAAAACTATAACACTAATGTTACATTGGTGGTCCGTTAATTCGGCAACTTTTATTTTCTACACATTCAAATTCATAAGATGAGGGAATTATCCCTGCCAATCTTTTATTTAATATTGTTATCAAACTATTATTTTGGCATCTTTTTGACGACTTTACAAACAATATGGATCTTATAAAACTTGTACTAAACCTTAAATAAGTTTAGTTCACTACCTTCAAATTTCATTGTAGGACGAAGAAGGCCTTTGACATTGTCTTACCAGGGGAGTGTCCATTGTCCAAGAGAAGACAACTATAGCCACCTGTGTGAACACTGCTTTTTTCCAAAATGAAAATTAGAATTTGACTTCCTATTTTTTCTATACACTACGTGTGAACAAAGACTGGGTTCATACGGATTATCATGGTATAAATTATGATAAAATAATGTTGTTTAGATGCATTATTATCGCATGTAAACTTCGAGCTAAACTAGGTATTTAATTTTTAAACATATTTATTATTATGGTCATATGAAAATGAAGAAAAATAGTAAATGAAGAAAAGTTCATTGTAGATTAATAAACTGTAAATTTGAATTATGGATATTTTTCCTATTTTGTATATAATTACATAGAAGATTACTTTTGTTGGCTATGTGATAAATGAAATTTACAACAGGCTTCACATAATGCCCTTGTTTGAGCCCCATTTTTCAACCAAAAAACATTCTTCAACAATGATTTGACATCATTTCAACCACACATTTTTCAATAAAATAATATTATACGCAAATAAAAAAAATTCCTTATTTTTTAATCACATATTTTCCATCAATACACTATTTAAAAATTCATTTTCTTCACAAAAATTGGACTCAAACAAGGGCAATATAATTTCATATTTCATCATAGAAAAATATATAAATATACATTTTTGTCCTTGATATGCATTTGACAATTGACATGATAAGCAGTATACTGTAGCACTTGTCGTTATGTGTTTTTTAATAGTCAAGGATTCCCCTTTTTAAATTATATCAGCAAAAACCACCGTACGGTCCATAACCAGAATATTATAAATAAAAGAATAAGTGATTATTCAAGCTCAATCACTACCAGAGACGAATTGCTTGGAAAGAGGGGTGTGGAACTTTTTTTGGTTCTCCATGTGTTCGATGAATCTAGAGTTAAAAATAATGTAGATAAGATGCCTTCACGTTCAATTTGTCTAGATGATGTGGCATAATGATCTTTATCCATTTGCCCTTGTTTGAGACAATACATATCTTTATTGATTGTAAAAACATGAAAAGAACTTAAAAAATTACTACATCTATACGAGTTTCAAATAACGGTACATCCTTGTGATTGGATTCGGCTCACAATAAATATTTATGGGACGGTCAAGATTGATCGACTTTTACATTATAGGCTGGTCGATGAGCATACTCGATATATAAGCTATTATGGGTAGAGTTTGACCAGCAATAATGCTTGTCATCAACCATTCGAGATTTGAACACCCCATGAGGTCGCTCTTTTCCTTCAAGTGTAGTTTTTTTTCTCTGTCCCGATTTGAAGGCACTTGATCATTATTTTGTTTTTATTCTTCACGGCTTTATTTTTCAGTATGAGCGACAAATATTAATATATGATAATAATAAAATCTTATCTACTTGAATTTTTTTAAGCACGACAAGTCCATTCACTTTGGGCCTTGCTTGACGCCAAGCACCCCCTATGGGTGGGGCTTGCTGAAACTGGTCCCCCTAATTTGGCGCCTCTACCCATCCAGGGCCCATGTGGCCCTGGACGTGTATCTTTATCAATTCACTTTCATCATAAACCAAACTCACGTACGATGTTAAATTTGATGACATGAATTATATCTATTCTGTTGTCGTGTTGAAGTAACTTCTGAAAATGTTAACAATCTTAGGCTATTTACACATACCACCAACCTAATCATTAAGTTATATCTTCAAAAATATTGACATTCAACCATAGATTAATTTTTATTTAATTTTAGAATAAAAAATCATTTAAAATTGAAATGTCCGTGGTAGTGGTACAACATGATAACACTAACATAAATATTTTGTTTAAGGACTAACATTCTATAAATACTTGATTTTTTTTATTTTTTTTTATATATCTTCAATTCATAAAATTATGTCGAACAATGAACCTAATTCATCTTTGGCATAAAACCATACAAATTTAACTCTATTCGTATAGAAATAACAAAATAATTCCATAACAAAAGCTCTCTAACTTTATTATTGAAACCCCCCCCCCAAAAAAAAAGAAAAAAAGAAAGGGCATAATGTTAGAAAATCAAATTAGATCCAAATATAAATTAAATCCTAAGATCAACATTATGCTAAATTACTAGGATTCACAGATTCAGATAATATACCTGTATCAATTGTAAACGATTGCCTACTGTTGCAGAATTACTGCGACAATCGACTACGTACCGATGAATGCAAATGAAGAAGGTGGTTTTGTGATCTTCCTCAACCAAATCTCCTTATTCCTCAATAGGACCGTGATTTCTCTTTTTAATGGGGAGAAGGAAAAAGAGTGTATGATTTGGTATATTGGGGACCATAACCAAAATAACCTTTATATACTACTTAATTAAGGTTCCCATTATCTCTTAATTAGAGTAATATTAGCCGGTATCTACTCACTTAGTTCATATTAATTTGAGTAGTCTATGGGCATACAAAAAATAAACCACTTGATTTTTGCCCATTATATTAAATAGCTAATATAATTGTATTAATATGTTGTCAATATTAATTTAGGAAAATCGTGTTTTTCTAACACATAACTCAAGTGGTAAAAGTGAAATCGTACGTAGAGTAACTTGGATTTGAGTTCAGATGAAAAAAAAAATAGAAAAGAAAAGAAAACACTTAACGAAAAGAAAAAGGACATAACAATTAATTAAAAATCGTACCAGTGCATTCCGCGTTATCCATATTCACTTGCGAGATGATGTCACATGGGATGACGTACACAGTGACAATGAATGGTATATCATAAATATAATTTTAAAATTTTTTGTGTCTAAATTAGTGAAAAATACATTTGAAGTTTGTGTCACCAAGTCCTCACTCTATTATTTTGACAGGTAGTCCTCAATTTTTATTTTTCTAGTACTCGAATTCAAGTTTTGAAAGGGCTGAAAAGGGACCTCTAACAACAATTAACTACTTTAAGGTATGTGAATATTAAGATTTACTTTAAACGGCTTCAGGAAGTATAAAAGAAGGTATTTACTCAATTTCTTTGTCGAATTAGAATTCCTTATAGACACTTTTACCCTCACCTTAACTTTAAAAAATTCCGATCATCCTTAACTTTAATTAAATGTAAAAGAAAAATACCTTGAGGATGTTAGATGTGTTTTTCTTTTTCTTTAATTTTTATACCTTTTCTATTTGATTATCTTTTTATTTAAGCATAGGGGCAATTATTTCTTACATAAATCTGAGTTTATTAAACTAAAATAGTAAAATCGGATTTAAATATTACAAAATGAAAGGTTGAGGTCTGAGTTTACCAAAATATTAGGTTGAGATCTACTCGCTACAGTTTCAATAAGTTGAGGGCCCCATCTGTAATTTTTTCCAATATATTACACCTAACCTCGAGAAATTTTTTCTTTAACAATTTACTATTTAATGTTTCCATAATAATTTAAGCATTTATTTTATTTTAAAATTTCATTGCATGTGCATACTACACAGAATTCCCAAACCCCCACCATTTCTTCCCCTATCCACTGTTAGGAAAAGGCTACTCGACGAGTTGATTCTGGGTCAGGAATCCGCTAACATGCTTCGAGTAATTTTGTGTAAAACTCATATGGATAAAAGGTGTAAATTACAGCTATTTGCTCAAAGCTTGATGGACAAGATCTTGGATTCATTTGACAAGAGTCTTTCAATTCTAAACTGTAACAAGTACAATAAGGTTTCTGATTTTCTGGTGATGGATTCGTCGGATTCTGATGGCCAGAAGTCAGAAGATTCCACGAAGCGTACCAACACTTCAGAGTCCTTAACATTTTCGAAACGCAGGAGAACTTCGAAGACATGGACAAGAGAGACCGTTGCTGCTTCGTTTGCAGATGGCCATGTATGGAGGAAATATGGGCAAAAAGGTATACGCAATGCCGAACATCCAAGGTAATAATGTTGGCACGGAGAAAACGTTAATTTCATCCTTATTTGGTAGTGTTTTTAAAACCCTAGTTAGATTACTATCCTTGTATGTAGTAGGGGTGGACGAAATTATCAAATTAGACGTAGACCAAACCAAATCAGAATTAAATCAAATCGAGCGGTTCGATTCGATTTTACAATAATAATAATAATAATAATAATAATAATAATAATAATAATAATAATAATAATAATAAATTAATTAATGGTTTTGGTTCTTAAAATCGAGAACCATGATTTGGTTTTGATTCTACTTCTAAAACTAAAAACTACAATTGAGAACCGAATTCAATTTTTATAATTTTTTTGTAAATTTTTTTTTTTTTTTCACAAATCAATGAATCACATAAAAAAATTCAACTTTAAAAATTACAAGTGTTAAATGGACAAAACGACACATCTTATCTTATCACCTATCAGACAAAGCAGTTCAACCCTAGATCTAAATTCTAATTCATGTTATCTCCTTTTCAATTTTAGACAAACACTCACACTCCTATACTGCAGCTATCTTTACATTTGTTGAGTGTTTCATGTTTGTTTTGATGATAGATTTTAATTTGCATTTTAACCTTTGAATATTTAATTAATGAAGTTAGAACAAATCAAACCGGAACCAAATGATAATTTAATTAAGAGACCCAGCACAAACCAAAATGGAATCATCATCAAAAATGGAATCATCGATTTTGTTCCATATCTTATAAAAATTACTGGCTCCATCATCAAAAAATTATTGTTTCATGGTTCAAATCAGTTCTCTTCGAATTAGAACCAAATGGAATCAATATCATATCACCCTTAATATGTATAGTAATAGTCCTACAGTTACATTGTTCAATATATAACATGCATTCTATCTTCACTTGAAAATGTCACTGTGGCTCATGGTCAAATAAATCAAAGATCATTTTAGCTCTACATGAATAATATTATTGGATTTTAAGTTCTTATAAGTTGTGAAATTTACAGATTTTGTAAATAATAAGTGGATAACAAGTTGTGCCATATGAAATGTAAGGATAAAAAGTATATGTGACAAGTTTACGTTAAAATTTAACATTTCTCAAAAATGCTAAGCTTTAAATAGTGAAATTTGACATAAACATCACTATTTACGGATTCTTTTATATATTGATGAGATGGCCATAAATTTAATTAAAATTATTATATTTTCTTCACCACTTAAACAATTGTGCTTATACAATGTGGGTTGTTCTCCACAAAAAATAAATATATGAATAAATAAATGTTGGAGAAATTTTTTTATTTGATTGGTGAAGTTTTAACTTAGTCAAATTTTGCCATGTCATCTGTTGATAAACAAATATGTAATTTATGATGTACAAATAGCACAAAATAATATTATACCCTAAACATGCTCCAATGAGTCTTTAGATAGGACCTCCTATTTGTCTTGAAAACTAATGAGCTTAAATTTATGAACAATTCACATATATAAGTTCGAATTGCACGCAAGAAGACGTGTTAAAATTAAATAATCTGCTACAATAATTTAACTTTTAGATGACGTTACATTAAATTTAAAGTATTAACATTTTGTATGTGGACTATCTGCTCATTTCAGATTCATTACTTGCAGGAGCTACTTCAGGTGCACCTACAAGTATGATCAAGGATGCCAAGCAAGAAAACTGGTCCAAAAAATTCAAGATGAGCCACCATTGTATAGGACAACATACCACGAGCACCACACATGTAAGAATCTATATGAAGAATCTCCAATTATTACGGGTAACACTACAAAAGATTCTTCCATCATCTGGAGTTTCGACTCTCAAGAACAGAACTATAAACCTAATGGCAAGATGATTCCAACATTGCCCAAAATGCCGCTGGAAACTAAGGAAAATTTTCAAATTTTGCATCAAAACAAATCATCATCACCATCTGATTACTTCATATCGCCTGATATAACAACATTTGAAAGTTTTGGGCATTTCTCTGATTTTTCATCAGCATTTGATCAAGGGCATGTGATTTGTTCTGATATGGATATAGAAACGATGGTAGGGTCCGTTTTTGATGAATTTCTTGAGTTATGGCAGACTGGCTAGCTTATTTTATTCATTTCTTTCATGTACTTGTTGAATATTTTTCGGAAAATTTCATATTCGCTTGACGTTTCCATCACTCATTTTCATGCGAGGCCAAACTCTTCGTTTTTTCTTACTCTGGAATTTCTAATCCCAAAATTTGAATCCCGCAATCACAAGTTTTGCACAGAGTTCGTATACAGGCTGGAAATCTTGGAAACAAATTAAGCTCACGGAATAAACTTTATGTTGAATTTTGTGAGTATTTATGGAGAAAAAGGTACATGAAATAACTAATATGGTTTTGCCACTTGGAGAAAACGAAATTTACATAATAATCTATTATTCACTTACTCAATCTATTTAATGGCTCATTTTGATAAAACAAAACAAAATCCAAAAGTCCATAACTGGGGTTTCGATGAAACCCTAATTTCATCATCACCTAAATTTCAACGTTATGAAAGCGAAAAGGCATCCAATAAAACCCGACAAGAATATTCCATCAATGTCCATAAAAACATAAAAGAGAATTTCCATCAATGCCCATAAAAACATAAAAGAGAATTTGAAAATATTGTTTACAATGTAAACATAAATCAACCACTATAGATCTCTTATTTTATGGCCTTAGATTCTTTTTTTCCACCATCGATTGCCGTGATTCTCCTCATACCACCCCGATCCACGTAGTTTCATTATCTGAAATTTTTTATTGAAAGAGAGAGTAATAAAATCAAGTGGACACATACATGGATTTCCAGTTTTAATTGAAAATTGAAAGTAAAACTACCTAAGCTATATGTTATGGAGATGCATTTTTTAATTAAAATGAGAGATTGTACAGCTGTAATCTTACAGATGAAGTTATATATCATTTTTCTTTCTCTATGCTTTGAATAGCCTAATTTTGTACCTAAGAAGCAAGGGATGATTCTTTCTCAGCTGCAACTCTTTGTGGGTATTGTTACCTACCGTGTGGCCATGAGACAAATGGCCGATGCAAACGTATATATATAATGTATATAAATATTTAGTTTAGTATTTTATGAATCCCATAAGGATAATTATTTTCATAATTTGTTGAGTACTTAGTTTCCTATTTTATGGGTTTGTACTCTATTAAGTGTAATATTCATATTCATTCTAAATCATCTAATGTATATAAATATTTTTGAAACCTTTTTATTCCTTCACTGAAATACACTTGAAGCATATGCAGACTAGGCAACCTTCGATTTGGAGACTCCACATTTAGCATGTAAGTCACCACCATTATTTGAACTCAAACAAATGAACTCATATTACTAAAAATTTCATAGGACTTACCTTCCTCTCAATCCGAATTGAGCACACTAAGAATGACAAACAACCCAAAATATCCAAAACTTTAACTCATGCATCTGTCGTTTTCAAGAACTCCCTTTTTTGTCTAGAAGTCTAGGGACAGATTTAGAGGCTACCAAGCTAGGGCGACCGTCCTAACTGGATTCGTCGGGGAGAATTTTTTTTTTTTTTTACACTGATAATAGATAGAATTTTTAGATTATACATTTGATAATTCATTTTAATAACAAACATTTCTATTAGCTTAGTTTGTTAGCCCTTTTATTATTGAATTGGAGGTCCCGTATTCGAAACATTTTAAGAGCAATATTTTTATAATTATTATATTTAAACAATTTTTACCAAAACAAATGCAAGAAAAGTGATTCGAACCTATTATCTTCCTTAAATATATTAACCACTTTATCATCATAACACTTACTGATTTTTAGCACATAATGTGATGAAATAATGTATTTTCAACTTTACAGGTTTAATGCAAATAAAAACATTTTAATCGGTGCTTTTTCACTCTTTTTTATTTTATTTTATTTTTTCCCCTCTAATCAATTGATTTGAGAGTTTGGTCAATTAATGGTGAATGAATTTGTAGAAAAATTGGCTTTAGTGTCATAATGAATCTTTCAACAAAACTTATTTAATTAATAAAAAGTTCCACTTTTCGTTTACAAAAAATTGATTGCGAGAAAGTGGAATCATACAAGTACATAAAATTAATTTAAGCAAATAAATAATTTCAATTTTGTTAGTATAATAACATTTGTTTAATTAACTTTAATTGTAAACTGAATATTGGCATTTTGTTAATATATAGTGCCTATTTAATTGAAAAATAAATTAAGGCATTTTGCATATTGCGGAAGGATTTTTTTCATCCAAAATAAAAGTTCGTACATAGTCCTAGTGGTGTATCTAGTTCTTCTAGTTTTAATCCGTACATTTTTTTGAATGTTATTTAATTAAATATTAATAAACAACCTCGTTATCACGGACGTTGGCCATCGATAGTAAACTTTCAACGCTCGCAATCTGTCCTAGCTGAGATTGGATTCTGGATTCGCCCCGGGAACAATACACCTAATTAGTGTTGAGAACACTACTCTTGCTTGAACACCTGGTTCCTTTTTTTTTGCCCAGATATTTTTCCTGTTCAATCTGGAGGTGCTTTTAATGAGGCATCAGTCTAACTGAATTAAATTACGATGTTTAACTATGAAAGAAAAAGTCCCTTGCAGAAATGGACGATGGATAGGAAAAATGGTATGCTGAAAATTAAAAATTGAAGAGGTGGTCCATGACTCCTCTTAAGCGTGGTAAAAGTGTGCACCGTGTGCTGCTAAAATTGGCCTGAAATTGTGTTCTTGAAATACAGCTTTATTACGCCAGATGATGACACGTGGCGAATGGCTGTCGGTTGTATCTGGCTTTTGGATTCTTCTGCGGTTTAATACACTTCAATTGGCTTTTAGTTCATTGACTTGGTTGTAATTCTGGCTTTTGGTTTGAGAGAGAACACCTCTTCAGTTTAGGGTTTCCTCTTCTCTCAAAAATCTCATTCGAGATACTCAAATTTTCTAATCACTTTTCTAATCTAGATTGATTCTTAGTGAAATCTATGGAGGAAATATTGTTCTTCGTGTCGTAATATTTAGATTAGAGTTTGAGTGTGTTCTTGCTAAAGAGTAACTCAATTGATCACAACTAAGAAAAAGATAAGTCTACTGTCTTGAACATCTTTTCAACCTTGACAATCATTTTGGGCTGTTATAGTGCAAATGAGCAATATCCACTTTTTGTGGATGCTCAATAAAGATTAGGTGTTAGAAGCGATTACCGAACCTCTGGGACTTAAAGCCAAAAAATCCTTGCACTCATATTTTGATTTTCTGCAATTTTATATTTCTGCACTTTGATAAGATTAATTGTGTGTTCGTTTAGTTTTGGGCATTCAGTTGTATAAGAACTTGGGTCTTTGAACATGATAATAAATCATCAAGAAAATCATAAAACTTTGTCGGATCTTGAATTTTGTGGACTTATCTTCGAGAAAAATCAGAAGAAATTGATTTTATAAACTTGCTTAGTGAAATCTTTTAATTTTTATAACTTTACTTTGTGTAGTTAGGATATACATCTTCTTAGGGGTGGACGCGGGTCGGTTCGATTCGGTTCGGTTCTAAAGCGGTTCTCTTTAGAATCGAACCGAACCAAACTTTTCGGGTATCTAATAAATGAAACCGTCGGGTCCAAATATAATTATGGAACCGTTCGGGTTCGACTCCATTCGGTTCCGTTCCGTTCTGTACTATAATTAAATTTTTTAACATTTATAACAACTTTATATAAATACGACTAATGATACATTCAGTGGTTTTGGAATGTCAGAACTAGTAAACTACCTTGTTCAAATGATTGCTATGATCAAAGTTTCGATCGGCGAAAGTCACGGCTTTGATCGGAGGTCAGAGTGTCGGCCGACGATTGTATAGGTTTTGGAATATTAGCGAGGCTGCGAGAGTGAGTGCGAGAGTCGAGACAACGTTATGCACTTTATTGTAGGTGTTTAGGGTTATTTAGTGGATTTGATCTTGTTTGGCTAAGAAATGAAACAATAAAATGGGTAATTGGGCCAAAAATTAAAAAATTAGAAATGAAACAAATTATTGGGCCAAAATTTGGATTCAGAAATTATTTATTTTGTTAATTTGTTTAGAAAAAATTAAAATTAAAATAATTTGATTTACTCAAAATAAAAAAAAAATTAGAAAGATTCTGTTCTTATTCGGTTCTTCAGTTCTTGGTCTAGAACCGAGAACCGAACCGTACTCGTCGATTCTCAATTCAGATACCCGTTCGAGTATTTAATTTGACAAGAATCGTCGGGTTCGGATCTGTTCGGTTCGGTTTGGGAGATTTGCCCAGCCGTACATCTTCTAGAAATTAATCTTTGTCCAAAGGCTTGTATGAGGCCTTGAAAATTTGAGATAAATCCAGTAGAAGTGTTTATATAACTAACCAAATTTTAATATTTAAGTTGTTACTAAAAGTTTCATTCAATAATTAAATAAACGTATCAAACATCCCAACATGAATTTTTTTTTGCTCCATCAATAAAATATATGGAGAACATAACCAAATAAAATATATTGTAGATAAATGCTAGAAATCATGCATATCACATTCATTAGATAAATAATGGAATGTTAATTCCACTAATATAGCTTGATACAGATTAAAATTTAATACCCAATAAATTATATCTTAAATTTCTATATAAAAATCCTTATGAAATAAATTAAGATAATGCTGGATTAAAAATGTCTCGTTACACTGGATTATTTTATTTGAGTTCTATAAATCTTTGCACCATGACTACACCTCATAGTCCGCCAACCAACGACTTGTTGTAACCTGTGAGGAGTAGAGAAAAATTGTGAATACATGGAAAATACTCAATAAGAAACGAAAATAATGGTGTAATTTCGAATAAAAATATTTAAATCTATGTGTCAAAATATTGTACCGTCATTATATTTTTAAAAATCAGTAAGAGCTCAATAAACATCAAATCTTGGCACCGAATGGCCATACCATACATACCATTTCATATCTTAAAACTTTCATAAGCATAATAATTCAACAATATAGAAATAAACAATTTAAATGGGATAAAATAATGGCACCTCGTAATCCTACCTTGTTAGATTGCTTTAATTTTTGCACGACCAAATTAAAATAATCATGTTTACTAAGTTCTTTCTGTCTCTGCCTTGTTTCTGTATATACATGATTTTTTTAATTTGAATTTAGAAAAGTTATTGCCTTTATAAATTATATTATATGATAAAACTCGATAAGGATATTGGATTTCGTGTAAAAGATTACGTGTTTTAAGCACGCCTCTATGGAACACGTGACATGTTAGGGAATTTTACACCAAAATATAATAATAATAAAATAAAATTATTTGACACATTCTTTAAGTACTCCTACCCACGTGGCTTCTCCATAACACACACACACACACTCTCTCTCTCTCAATAAAAGCTTTATTTAGTAAAAATCAATTACTAACTTACCAAAAACTTGCTTTATACACGTGTTACGTATTAAAATTCTAAATTCATTAAATAACTCAACTAAAATACAATTCAAGATTCGATCTTGATAACTTGGGCTTCGTTTATTTAAATTAAAATTTTTTCGAACCTAATATGCATAATAAGTTGCAAGCAATCCAACAAGTTCAATATTGATATATTTATCATTACTCTATCAATAGTTAAATATTTGACCCAAATAAAATTGAATTTAATAAATTAAATATAAAATATATAGGACATAAGATAATTAATTCTACTCTATTAAAATAAGTTTCTGGGACTTTACAGTTTATATGGAGAATCTTGAAGGAGAAGACTTGGAAACATTATAATTGATCTATGTTCTTTGATTTATATGCGAGTCTTCTTCTGTATGCCCTTTTTTGTGTGATGTAAAATTGCTTAGTAAGAAAATTCAATGTACAACCTGCTATCTTTGAGGTACTTTGTATATTCTTGTATTGATTAAATTTTTTATTAATATATACTGTGTGTATTATTTTTTTTTTTCAAGTTTTAATCATATTAAATTCTGATTGAATTCTATATGTGTGTTTGGCTCACAAAAATTGCTAAGTGTAATATTCTGACGGTTCATAATTTCTTGATATTTGTCTTTTTCAAAGATGACAAATAAAATGTGCTAAAGCCTTCGATAATTCTTGGCCTAATCACGTTAATCCTACCAAGAGAACTGAACTTGAAGAAATTACATGTAGTATTATTTTCTTATATTTGTCTACTAATGTTATAAGAGCTATTGTTGGTACTAAAACTACTGCAGAATTATGGACCAAACTTTAGGCTCAGTATGTGACTAAAATTGTTCCAAATAAATGTTATTTATTAATAGTATAAGTGTCTTTTGTTAAACTTCCTTTTCTACTTAACAAAAATTTTATACCTATAACAAATTCATCAATTATACTTTTTGCACAGATCTATATATATCACAGACATATGATTACAGAAGGGGAAAGAAAAAATTGTTTAAAAAGGATAAAATATATATATATATAAAAGACAATATCAAAATAAAAAGAAATATAATATTACACCAAGTAAGACATACTATAAAAATAAAAAACCCAATTATAATAGATATGTTAGAAAACCAAAAATTAAAAAAGATTGTAAATGTTATATTTGGTTAATAAAAATCTTCAATAAACTCATTTAGGATTAATAATAATAGGAGTAAAAGGGCTTCATAGAGAAAATTTAGGAGCTAAAGTACTAAAATGTTTATATGATAGCAGATTCATAGATATAGAACAATGATTATTACGAAGCATAGAATTATATATGAAAAATAAAGGCGGAATAGTATATTTTACACCAGATTATTTAATTGGAACAAAGAAGAATTTATCAAATAATTACATTATTAGGACAAAAATTTATAAAGGCTATCCCAACAAAGAAATTTTCTTCAGAAACATATGCAGGATTAGATTGGAACTTAGAAAATTTTCAACAAAAGCCAATTTAAGTTCCCTTGACCCATACTGATGAGAATTTGACTCCATGAGAAATTGAAAAAAAAAAAAAAACCGCCAAATTGGCCTATTTCTTATGTGTACCAACTGAAGTCTTTTAAGAAATATAAATATGGGCTGAAGAATGAATGTTTTTTCAGCAGGAGGGCAAAATGCAAGAATCCTCTTTTTTTCTATAACATACTTAACTGAAGTTTTGTCAGAACGTTAAGTCGAGCCAAAGTCAACATATATGGAACAACCATAAAAGAAAACTCTTTTTGTGGCGTATGCAAACCCACACAACTCAATTCAACAAGAAGTAAAACAAATTGAACTAATAGATTCAATTCATCTCATATATCAAACGATTTCGAAAGAAAGAATTTTTTTTTTTTTAAGTTCAATATATGTAAGAATTGATACTTTAGATGCATATAAATCATATCTTGGAAATTATTTCTTTTTTGTCAATCGACCTTTTTTTATCCTTTCTTTTGTTTTCCTTAATAACCAACAATTGGTTTTCTTCATAATGATAACTCAACAATTTCTATCTTGTTTTGCTACTCATTTTTTTTGTCATCACAATATCTTTCTCTCAATCATTCTATTCCTGTCTATGGGTAATCGGTGGAATTTTTTCGAAACATTGGATATTTTGATAGAAAAGGAATTCTTTCGTCTCAAAATCTCAATAATTTTCATTCCTTAAAGTGCTTCTTTCTTTCATTCGGAGACATTTGTTTCGAATTTGACCAATTGAGATATCTGAAAACAATATTTTTGATTATTTCTTCATTCAAATTCGAAGTGGCATCTTAGTCTATTTCTGTATTCTTTCTAGATTCAAACAAAATCACAAATAAGATAGATTCATAGGTTTGATATCCTATATAGAACTCATTGATGAAAGAAATATTCGATAGATCACATAGAGCCGACGAATGAGGTGGGTTGATTAACAATTCACAGATGAAAAAATGGCAAAAAAAATAAAGCATTCACCCCTCTTTTATATTTTGCATCTATAGTATTTTTGCCCTGTGGATTTCTCTCTCATTTACGAAAAGTATAGAATCTTGGGTTACTAATTGGTGGAATACTGGGCACTATGAAATTTTTTTGAATGATATTCAAGAAAAGACTATTCTAGAAAAGTTCATAGAATTAGAGGAAATCCTCTTCTTGGACGAAATGATCAAGGCATATTCAGAGACACATTTACAAAAGCTTGGTATAGGAATCCACAAAAAAGCGATCCAATTAATCAAGATACACAATGAGGATCGTATTCATTCTATTTTGCACTTCTCGACAAATAGAATCTGTTTTGTTATTCTAAGCGGTTATTTTGTTTTTGGTAATGAAGAACTTGTTATTCTTAACTCTTGGGCTCAGGAATTTCTATATAACTTAAGCGATACAGTAAAAGCTTTTTCAATTCTTTTATTAATGGATTTATGTATCGGATTCCATTCACCCCACGATTGGGAACTAATGATTGGCTCTGTCTACAAAGATTTTGGATTTGTTCATAATGATCAAATTATATATGGCCTTGTTTCCAGTCTTCCAGTCATTCTCGATACTATTTTAAAATATTGGATTTTTCATTATTTAAATCGTGTATCTCATTTTTGGAAAGTAGGTCTTATTGGCTTCACAATTCTATTATCCTTTCTCTATGCAACCCAGGGTCTTCACCCACCCGAACACGAAATCGAAACTTCATTGCCTTTCCTTGGCTCACTTCCCTTAGAGTGGGGAATCCAGTGAAAGAATAGTAAAAGGACAAGTTTATTGCTACTTACGGTGATAAAGAAAGAGTGATTGGCTTTCTTCCCGGCATCACAGCCTATTCCGACAACGCGCCAAGCTCTAAAGGAATCGTTTTTCTTTTCTCTAGCCTTTCGGCTTCCGCTCCTACTTCGTAAGAAAGTTGAGTCCCTTCTTCCTTACTTACTTTGCTAGCTCTTTCTGCGCTTTGGTTTACCTTGTGACTACAGTGGGAATGCTTGCTTAATTAAGAAGAATTTCTTCTTTCCAATAGGAAGCTCTGGGTCTCAATCAATAGAAAGTCTAGTATGCCCTTTCTCTTGTCGACTGGGAACCCTTTTTCAGCTCTGAACTCTGCTTTTGAGATGGGAATGAAAAGCTACTTTCTTTTGTACCCTTGCTTGAGTGGTCTCATATAGTTCAGTTAAGGAATTGATAGAGTCATATCCAATCCCTTTCTTTATAAATTGACTTGGTATTCATTTTACTATGGTAGAAGATCGAAAAGAATCTGGCTTCACTCTTTTTCTTCCTAAGTAAGGGCTACTTACTGCTAAGACAGCTATGGAAGTTGCTAGCCTCCCTCTTACCATTCTTTAGCTGGCAAACAAAGAAAGAAGAAGATTTTCTCTTGCGACCTTCCATGTCAACTCCCCTTTTTATGGGAATGATTGAAAAAAGTAGAATTCCTCTTTCTTAGAGACTTAGAACTCATCAGGGTTTCAGCTCTCTTTTCGCAAGCTTGATTCGTAATAGCTATAAGCATTCGTAACCTAGAGTTCTTTTAGTACAGGAGAGAGAGTGGATTAGTAATTCTTTACAGATTAGAGGAGACTAAGGAAGAAGGCAGAAAAGAAATGGATCTTGCCGATTCTGAACGAATTGAATGCGAATGGTATTTGTCTTTTCGCAGCATCCGTGGTTGAACATGAAGGCTAGCTACTAATGCTAACGAATCTCGTTGTGAATGATTTCAATCAAGGTTCTAGACGCGACTGGATGGCAAGTGACTTTGATCTCACGCAAGCCTATACTTCGGATGGGCACTGGGCTTAGACAGATCAAGATTGGGGCTTCGTTTAGTCGCCTGTGTAGTAGAAAACTCTAAGTTCTATGTTGAATGGCCATAGTGAGTTCATCACCAGTGGCATAAGCAAAAGAGGCATATGCGGGGGGAAGAAATGGAATTTTCCTCACTTAGGATCCAATTCCAGTTAAATCCGCAACAAAGCCAACACCAAAACCTATTGCTTTTGTGGGATCAACTGCTCCTTTTCGATATAGAACTGGATAATCACAAACTGCGCTTGCTTCTATCCCTACTTCTGTAGGGGGCTCGATCTCTAATGGTTCTGCTATAGAGATACTCTCGATATGCTTGGGACTCCGCATCTTATCTTATGGATTTTGAATCGAGCAAGATGATATGTTGAAATGGGTGTTAGCTTAAACCACCATAGAACGAAGCTTAGTCGTCGCCCATATGCTAGAGATTATGTTGGGTCCATCCCGAGATGCTCACTACGGCCTGGCTTCGGGGACTTTCCCTCCCGTTAGCTTGTCTTTAGTTAGATAAATCCCATGTGACTCCTAGTATTTATTTTTTATTATGATTTGGTCAAGTAAGAAGTGTCAGCAATCCGTATAGAGCTATTCCTAGTACTTTGACTTAAGTCACCATGGCTACATAGCGGTTCTCATTCTCACTATGGTACTTTCTCTTCTTTCGGTTATTATCATTTCCTATACTACATCACAGTCAGGGTTGCTCTGGAACGAAGCAACTAGAAAGATAAGGAAGCAGCAGATGCACGAATGGAGGATGTAAGAGTAGGCTTTGAATTTCATTCGAATATAGTGGAAAAATGAATAGAATAAATGAGCCTTTAGCTCGAGAAGGCACATGGATCGTTGAACTTTTACATCATGTAGCGAAAAACTACTCCAATTCCTAAAAATAGCTCAGTAAATGAATGGTCGAGCAAGTGGCTGATGGAAATAATACAAATCGGTGCTATTTCTATCCAGTCTTTGTCCCAACCCACTAACCCTAATAGGGGGTACACCGAAGACAAAGACAATACAACCAAAGAACAAGGTCACACCTTCGCCACTTTATCTGCCATTACACGTTCGAGTAAGGCATGCCACACCAGGAATAGTTTGTGGATAAGAAGTATTGTTAACTAGAGAGAAAGGTCTATCAACTCATTATCCCATTCATGACACTCTTGACTTGGAAAATCCCAACCCCCTTGGAAAAGCTTATAGAGCTGGGCACAGTTTGATTATCAGCTGCTCCCCGACGATCAGCGAATGCGAGCCCTGTGAGCTACGAGTGGAGAAGAAAATGAGCCATCCTCACCAACTAGCTTATCAGACGCAAGCCAAAAAATTCTTCCAAATAAGAATGAATATGCCGGATTAGCATCAGCACCAGATTTGACTGCGTTTTATGAACCTGGTAGTGACTTTCAATCCCTTGCTCCACCTCTTTCAATGCTTTAATCCACTAGTCACTCCCATTCGGATAGAGGGACACCACAAACAAGAAGGGGATTTAATGCTCTAAGGAGAGTGGCTTGACCCCCGCGAAAGAGATTCTATTACCCTTTCTACAGCTTTTTATTTTAGTAGAGAGATAACCCTGAGGAGGGACACTAGTCCCTTCAAGACATAGAGGGATATAAGTCATGGATGGATGGCGAATGATAGGTAGGCAACCTCTTTACTTTCTATTAGACTATAAAAACAGAGGATCCAAAAGTGACCCAAGAATAATAGGCATATGGAGCATAAGAAGGCTTTATTTAAAAGATCAAGGAATAAAAACCTTTATAGATGAGGGGGAGTTCCGACTATTAGATTAGGATTGATGGCAGGCTGGATTCGAAGGAAGGAGTTATGCTTCTCTAGAATCGGTCCACTACGGACATCTGTATTTAATGATTTCTAGTGACGAGGGGGTTTGATGAAGGGTGCACGTTCGGAGCTAGTGTAGAGAGGTGGTGGGAGCGGCATAAGATCGCACGGGTCGGGCTTCCAATTTCTTCTTGCTTTTCTAATCTTCCTTCTACGCTCTGCTATCTTAATGTAATCCTGGAGAGTGGGCTTATAGTCTAGCCTTTCAAGCCCTACTAAGTAAAGTGGGATCGTGTCTTGTCAAAGTTATTAGCATAAGCCTTCCTTGTAAGCTAATCCCCAGACCTAGACTTAGTCAAATAGAGGGTTCAATTTCATCTTTGCTAGCATTTTCCACCTGGGTGAGCTCATCTTCATTCTTTTGGATGGCCTAACGTCGAGGGGAATACAATTGACTATCTCGAACTGATACGATAGAAATTGAAATCCCGACTCTATATGCTGCACAACTTCTATCTTTCTTGAGCCCACTTCTTCGTCATCAGCTAAGATAGTGACTAGCTGGTCATCGATAACGAACTTTACCCTTTGGTGCAGCGTAGATGGGCCTTATGGGGAAGGGCCCTGCAAAATGGAGCCAAAGTCTTCCCAATAGGAAAGTGAACGATGCCTCGATATTTACCAAATTCAAATTGATCTTGAACTGGTAAGGCCCGATCACAACGTCAAGTTCAATTACTCCAACCGTATAGCGGACAGAATTTTCGAATGCTCGGATCGTCATCGTCTTTATCTTTATATCCAAATGCCTCCGCCCCAGAGCCTTTACACATGATATTTGCATATGATATTGAGTAATTATCTGAACCTGCTCCATCTTTTGGATAGGTTTTCTTGACGTGATCATGTTATCCACACTTGGTCTTCCTTTCAAAGTCACATGCAATCTAAATTGAATCAATACATCCTAGATTTGTTTTTGTTTCAAGCGAGAATTAATTTTTCCAGCAACTTCATACTTCTTATGTTCTCAAATACTCAGAACGACTTATTGTTAGGGTTGGACAAAACTCTCGAACCAGATCGAATTGAACCCGAACTGAATCGAGTTGTTCTTTTTAAGTTAAATACTAAACGAGTATTGGAATCGAGAATCGATGGATTCAGTTTGGTTCTCAATTTTTGACCAAGAATCGAACCTTCCTAATTTTTAATTTTTTATATTAAATAAGTCAAATTATTTTATTTTTTTAAAACTTGCTAACTAATTTTCATCACAAGCCCAATCTAATTAAATTGACCTAAGATTTATTCAAATATCTTATTTTACCTTAGTGTCGTTTCTATCGTTCTGAATAAATCAAATTGAAAGCTCAACTGCTCCTCTCTTCATTATTGTGAGCTCCCTACTGAAAGAGAAATTTAATAATCAAATCTATAAAGAACTCAATAAAGTGAGGCGCAAAAGATATCATGGGATTGGACTAAATTATTTTGTAAGATCTAAAATTGAACATGTCATTAGTTGAATCAATGTAACATTGTAAATATTTAAAAGTTTAATTCTTGTACAGAATGCGGAAATTGAACGGAATTTATAATTAAATAAGACACGACGATTCCACTTATTAAATATCCAAAATTAGGTATGGACCATGTCCAGCCCTAATTAATGCTCTGCTATCACTATTGGGATTTAAGAAAAACTACGGACTGTCAAAATCTTTTACTATGTGAAAAATTATTATAATCATAAAGAATTTTCACTCGCCAAATCTTTCGAATATTGTAGAAAAAATATCGTAAACTTTACCACAACCACCAATTTCTACTCTTTGAAAATTTACAAAGAGAAAAAGAAAAACTAGGATGCTTGTTTTACAAATTTTCCTCTCAAAACCCTCAAGTCACATGCCAAATAAACAGAAACTCACATCAATATATAGAAGTATTTAACTGAATTTTGACATAATTTTTCTTCGAATTTCAGGTGATTATAACATGCCTTATTGGAAACTTTCAATTAATTGTATTATTTTAACAACTAAATAATTGGTCGTAAAAGATTTGTATTGACAATTGGTTCTTTTTTCAACAACCAACTGTTTGGTTGTTTAATAACTATTTTTGTCGTTAAATACTATAAAAGCAACCAAATTTCAACAATGAAAGAAATAGTTGTTAAAAATTAATTTAGACAACCAATTAATTTCGTTTCAATAACTACTTGATTTGTCATTGTATTAATTATTTTTGTCGACAAAATATCATTGAAGCAACTAAAATTTAATTTCCTCTATTTCAACAACGAAAGAAGTGGTTGTAAAATATTTATATTAACAAACAAAAATATTAATCGTCAACAGTATTATTCACGATTCTATAACTTTTACACATTCATACCATACTACAAATAAACCTTACTCACAACTATAAACAATTATAAGAAGTAAATGAAAGCAGGTATGAAGAACATTAACAAGAACTAAATTTTTTTAGGCCTTCAATCAATTAAAATATCCCAACATCAATTACAACTAGATGTTAATTATGTAAAATATCATTACTTACACAAAAAATAAAAAATACACCCACTTCAATCATTAGTGTTCTCAACATAAAAAACAAATAGATGTAAAGTTAGAGACTATTGTCCCGATCAAATAAAAATATATAACATTACTACATCACCAAAAATAAGTAAAAGAACATATTAATTATCAGCATTTAAACCATTGGATGAAGACACATCAGATTGGATAGGCCGAAGAAACTCCTCAAGAACGCGACTAAGAGAATATTTGGACAGATTTCAATTGAGAACAAAGATCATGAACCTCATTCTATAAAGCAACATTCTCTGCACAAGTACCACAAATTTCCAACCTTATCTTCTTTGAATTTTTCTGTTGATCAACATAGCTAAATCTCTTGTCCAAAACTTGCTCACATATTTCAGATTCTTCTAAAGGCATATGTTGTTCATTCGGATCTAGTTGAGAATTTTGTTCTTGTAAAAGGTCGACCATTCAATTCTGAGGATCCACGTAAATTATAAATAAAATATTAGATTTTTGAAATATTTATTATACAATTATAACAAATAAAACTACTTACATAATGGGACTCCACTTTTTTAGTTGTCCACCCTTGTTCATTGCTACAATATATCTCATTAAAAATTTAATGTGACTTGGTAGCTCTTTTGTAAGCGAATCCCTCTGCATAAAATAAATAAATAAATAAAAATAGAATCGATATATAAAATTCATGAAATATAATATTTAACATCTTTATAACTTACCATGTCATGTGCATGTATAGCATAAGATTTTGATTCTTGAAGAGTTACCATTTTTTTTTGCTCAGTTTGCCTAGCTCACTCCGGATTTTTCTGCAATGCATATTTATCACAATTATAATTAAATTTAAAAATCATATGCATCATAAAACACATAAAAGGAAGAGAAAAACACTTGGAAACACACTAGATCATAATGTTAAGAGCCAAACCAATCTAAAAAAACTAGACTTAACTCAAGTAATATGTGAATCTAATCATTTTTCCACAATCATGAAAAGGGTTCCAATTAACAACTACAAAAAGTATAATTCTTGATTCAGCCATAGCATTTAACGGAACTTTTGCAGGTAATTGTTGGGAATCTACTTATACATGCACAGCGGAATTTAAAATTATTTCGATTCCCACCCAATAGATCTCATTGTGTTTGGTTAGGAATTGTGATAAGATTGTACCTTTTCCAGATCTGCAATCCTTTTGCTTTTCTTTTCGTTCCACAACTTTGATTCGCCACCACAGCTGTCCAATTGTCCAGCCTCCAACGGTGATCCACACAGAGAATATGATTGCAGCCTCTAGGGTTTTCTCTTGTGCTAGCAAGAATAATGAAAACCTTAATGGACCTCAAACCCTAGTTATATATTTATATAAACCCAAATAGGTTCGGCCCGGTCCGGTCCAATAATTAATTAATCCAATTAATTAAACCCGGTCCGTGAATTAATTAATCCAATTAATTAATTCGAAAATATAAATAACAAATCCAATTAATTAATTTATCCAACGATTGTTAAATTAACTAATTGGCAATTTGCAATCTTCCAATTCTCTTTTGTGTGTGACCCATTAGGTTCCCGACCACGATGCCTAACGACGTGAAATATTATTTTGATCTAATCAAAATTGATAAATTAAAACACCCATTTAATTTATCGTCAATTCACAATCGCCGTCCCTGATTGACATCTAGCAATGTGTCAGGGCAATACATGTGAGGGGAAATGTCACGTGGTATGACAAAACCAAATTCGTTCGTTTACCGTGAAACTATAATCCTTTCGTCAATATGATCCGATCAATTACGAGATATGGAATTATGTCAATCTCAATCATCGATCATATCTTTCACTCCACTATTAAGTCAATATAAATCGAAAACTCCTTTTCGACTTATGAGTACACCTTGGCCAAGGATTTCATCATTGACTTAATTGAATGAAACGCAGATCATAATCTCCTACTATCTAAGAGTGACGAATCCTTTATTGAGACCTTAGTTCCTTTGCTTTCGCAATGGCTCTATTGTTATCACAATACTATTGTATGTGATCAACAATATCAAGAACTACTTTAAGTTCATTTATGAACATCATGATCCATATTGCAACTCTTTGCTACTTCTGAAGTATCCATGTATTAGGTTTCTACTATTGAATCAACGGTTGCTTCACGTTTGGAACCTT